>NW_020175664.1:432113-435260 GCF_003031525.2 Neophocaena asiaeorientalis asiaeorientalis
GGGATCTTCCCAGACGGGGCACGAACCAGTGTCCCCTGCATTGGCAGGTGGACTCCCAACCACTGCACCACCAGGGAAGCCCTACATTCCTTTTTATATCCTTTTCCATATGGTTTAAACCATATGTCCATATGGTTTAATCTCAGGATACTGAATATAGTTCCCTGTGTTATACAGTAGGGCCTTGTGAAGAGCTGAATTCTTAATTTAATTTAATTTAATTTAATTAATTTAATTTTAAAGAGCTACACATGGCTACTGTATTGGACAGCACAGAGTAGCTGGTAAAAATGAGTCCAGAGGGCGAATAACAGGACCCAGTTATTGAGACGTTAGTTTCCCAATGCTGACCAGAGAGGTCCTTCATGGCCCAGCTCTCCCCTCTCCTGTCTCCAACCCTTCATCACTTTGGCATGTACTCTTTTTTTTAAACAAGTACACCATCAGTAAACCCCATCTGAGCATGGAATCCTGGAATAAATGGTATGGCTCTGAGTGTTTGACAGTGAAGTTTCTGGAACAAGTGTTAAAGAAAACAAAATTATCCACTGGACACTTGTAAAATTGGTAAAGCCTTGTGAATTCCCTGGCAGTCCAGTGGTTAAGACTCCACGCTTCCACTGCCGAGGGTCCAGGTTCAATCCCTGGTTAGGGAACTAAGATCCCACAAGTGGCATGGCGTGGGCAACAAAAGAACAAAAAATGGTAAAACAGAAACAGACTCACAGACTTAGAGAATGAACTTATGGCTGGGGAGGGCAGGTGGGCGGGCGGGCAGTGGGGTGGGGGGAAGGGACAGATTGGGAGTTTGGGACTGACATGTTCATACTACTATATCTAAAATAGATGACCAACAAAGACCTACAGTACAGCACAGGGAACTCTGCTCAATATTCTGTAATAACCTAAATGGGAAAAGAATTTGAAAAAGGATACCAGTATATATATAACTGAATCACTTTGCTGTACGCCTGAAACTAACACAACATTGTAGATCAATTATACTCCAATATCAAATAAAATAAATGTTAAGAACTGGTAAAGACTTTATTTCAGACAAATAAATAAGAGCTGTGACCATTGCCATAGGGGATTGAGATTGGGCTAAAATCCAGGGACTCATAGCCAACAGCAGAGTAAAGGTGGGTCAGTGGATGGAAAATTACTAAGAGGAGACATCAAGGTAGGGGGATTCTTACTAACTGGCTTAACAGCATTCTTGCTAAAGGCAGACCAAGGACTTAAACATCAAGGGTGTAGGATGAGGAACTTGATCAGATATCAGGAGTTATTGGATATCAAGGACGGGGGTGGAGGCAGCCAGATTCTTTGCTAAGACTGGACCGGGCAGGCCACAGACAGGTCAAAGGCCAAGGTCAAGGCCTAGTTAAGAGGCTTCAAGGGAGTCTGACTGAAGTTCGGTCAAAGAGAGAGTCTTCACAGACTTCCCTGGTGGCGCAGTGGTTAAGAATTTGCCTCCAAATGAAGGGGACGTCAGTTTGAGCCCTGGTCAGGGGAACTAGATCCCACATGCATGCTGCAACTAAAAGTTTGTGGGCCGCAACTAAGACCCGGCATAACCAGAACTAAATAAATGAATTAATAAGATGTTTTTAAAAAGAGAGAGAAAGTCTTGGTCAGTATTGTCCAGGAGGAAGAAATGTGCTTCTACTCTTCTAGGTTCTTCTGGCTGATCTAAGAGTTAAATTGACATGAGACAGATTAACAAGAGAAAATAAAACAAACATTTAATAGCATGGATACATGGGAGAGTCCCAGGAAAACTGAGTAACTTGTCAAAATGGCCAACACTGTCATCTTAAATGCCACCTTCAGCTAAAGGCAAGAGAGGATGCTGGGGCTGGTGGTTTGGGACCTGAAAAGGGAGGAAGACAATTCACATGGAGATGGAAAAGCAAATCCTTGGTAGACAAAGATTTGCTAGGCCAGGCAGGGACAATGCAACAAAGAGGACTCTGATCTCCAGGTCCTGCCGAGTTTCCCCCACTGTTAGCTCATATTCTTTGCAGACATCTCTGGTCGTAGCTCTATTCTGGGAACAGACCCACCATTTTAATTCTTTAAGCAGTTAGGGGGAAGGTCAAATATTCTTCCTGAGTCTTTTGGGCCTTGATTATTTTCAGCTCCAAATAACCCGCGTGCCAAAGAGACGCATATTGGGGTGGCCAGTTGTGTTTCCCTACAGGCCTCAGGGGAGCCTGACTGAAGTTTGGTCAAGGAGAGAGTCTTGGATCAGTATGTATTCTTAAGGGAACTCCCTGGCGGTCCAGTGGTTAGGACTCCGAGCTTTCAATGCCAAGGGCCTAGGTTCAGTCCCTGGTCATAGAACTAAGATCCCACAAGACTTGTGGCGAGGCCAAAAAAAAAACAAAAAAAAGGATGTACCCTTGAAATGTGATCAGAAGGCACTGAAATACATGGTCTTCCTCCCCAAAACCCATGATTACAGTCTAATCATAAGAAAAACAAGAGACCAATCCCAACTGAAGCACACATTCTACAAAATACCTGACCAGAATGCCTCAAAACTGTCCAGGTTGTCAAAAATAAGGAAAGTCTGAGAAAGCCTCACAGCCAAGTGGAGCCCCAAGAAAACATGACAACTCTATGTAGTATGATGTCCTCGATGGGATCCTGGAACAAAAAAAAAGGACATTAGGTTAAAAAAATAGAAAAAAACTAAGGAAATCTGAATAAACTATAAACTGCAGCTGATAATAATAATATTGGTAACAAATTTGCCATACTAATGTATTCATAATGTATTTTTAAATTTATTCTTTAAAATATTTTTAATTTTTATTGGAGTATAGTTGATTATGAATGTTGTATTAGTTTCAGGTATACAGCATTTCCAGCAGTTTCAGGTATTATGCATTTACATGTATCTATTCTTTTTCAAATTCTTTTCCCATTTGGGCTATTACAGAGTATTGAGCAGAGTTCCCTGTGCTATAGAGTAGGTCCTTGTTGGACTAAGAATGTATTAATGTACAGGGGAAACTGGACGCAGGTATGATGGGAACTCTGTACTCTTTCCAGTTTTTCTGTACATCTAAACTTGTTGTAAAATTAAAAGTGTCTTAAAGAAAATAAGTTTATTTAAAAAAACTACTGCAAACATAA
>NW_020175664.1:435390-447399 GCF_003031525.2 Neophocaena asiaeorientalis asiaeorientalis
ATTGACATATATACACTAATATGTATAAAATAGATAACTAATAAGAACCTGCTGTATAAAAAATAAATAAAATTAAATTTAAAAATTAAAATAAAAACTACTGTTCTGGATCGGTAATTCCTTAGAAACCCGAAGGATGAGAGTATGTCCCATCCCCCCCCCAAATCCCCACCCCTAGGGCTTTCATAGTAAATAGAATTAAGTTTGTTTACCATTGTTAACAGATGTATGCCTACTCTTTGTGTTCTGTTGATATTCAAAATACTCTCTGAAACAGCTGTCAAATCTCATTCTTTGCACTGAATGAGGGTGTGAATGTCTTTCCTGCTGAGGAGGGAGGAATTCTTGTCTCCAAGTCCCCGTTTCCCTTTCAGATTCCCACCCCCCACTCCCGCCTCCATTGCCCTTTACTTTTGCATCAATTTCCCCAGCTCTGGCCCCCTAGTCTTTCCGTTTGCCCCCCAGGTCGCATTTGTAATTGAGGGAATAACGACCTTGACCTAGGTCTTGGGCCTGCTTTCCACATGCCCAAGCCCCTTCTTAGCAAAGAATTCGACTAAATAATTTCCCCCACCCTTGATATCTGATCACCTCTGATATCTGATCAAGTTTCTCATCCCTCCATTTAATGTCTAAGTCCTTGACCTGCCTTAACGAGAATCCTATTAGACTCATTAAGTCAGAATTCCACCTTTGGAACTGTTCTCAGTGATTTTCCATCCACTGATCCCCTCACTCTACACTGTGGCTGCAAATCCCCATTTCTCCTTGTTATAACTGGAGATGCGCTCAGTCCCTCTCCCCTACTGAGAAAGTCTTCACCCTGAAGGAGTTTACTACAGGCCACCCCAAACTATGCAGCTCTGGCATACTGACTATTTAGAGTGAAAGGCACCTGAAACTGCAAATACAGGAAAAAAACACTCTGACCTTTCTTCTTTTTCCTAAAAGTGGAAGGTGAAATTCCCAGGTGACAGATGATTCTTATTCAGAAGGAAGTCACATTCTCCTCCTTAAGGATGAGAAGCTGAGAAAACCATGTAAATTTATTTAATACAAGTTGTAAATGAGAGAGTACTAGACACGTCTCTGATATAACCCAATGTAAAAGCAAGTAGGCTTTATCATATGATATCTCTTATATGTGGAATCAAAAAACAATGACACTAATGAACTTATTTACAAAACAAATAGACTCAGACACAGAAAACACATTTAGGAGGGAAGGGGGGTAGGGATGGATTGGGAGTTTGGGATTAGCAGATACAAACTACAATATATAAAATAGATGAGCAACAAGTTCCTACTGTATAGCACAGGGAACTATATTTGATATTTTGTAATAAACCATAATGAAAAAGAATCTGAAAAAGAATATATAGATATTGGGTTGGCCCAAAAAGTTCATTCGGTTAGTGAATACATTGTTCAATAAAATTCTTGGTGAAAATGAAAAATGTGTCTGTTTCCCTAAAACCAAACGAACTTTTTGGCCAGCCCTATATGTATAATCACTTTGCTGTACACCTGAAAGTAACACAACATTGTAAATCAACTATACTTTCCAATTTTTAAAAAAGTGATTATTGATTTAAAAAAAAAAAAAAGCAAGTAAGTTTTGCCATCTCCTTGCGTCTTGAGTCTTCGTGAAGGCTCCCGTGTCATGTAAAACTTGTATTCAATACATTTGCTTGGAGCTTGCTTCCAAAGCATGGGTAATAAAATCGGAACAGAATGATACAGAGTAAATTAGCATAGGCCTTGTGCATGGATGACACGCAACATTATGAAGCATTCTGTATTTTTTTAACGTGTATGTTTTCCTCCTGCTGGTCAAACTTATGTCAATTTAACTCTCAGGAACCGCCAGCAAGAACCTTAAAAGCATAAAAGTTTGCTTCCCTTACAATCCCTATTGCAATTCCTTACTTTTTTTTTCTTTCTCACATGGAATTTTTTTTTTTTTTAACCATCCATCAATAAAGTGGTGATTTGTAAGGCTGAATTGCTCTTTTGGATAAAAGGAAATAGAGATGGACAGTCTCTGACATAAAGACAGTGGTACCCAGATATAGAAACAATCCCCTTTCTTCAACCTTCCCAAGGATTTGTTGGATGGGAAAACTGAGGCTGGAGTAGTAAACAGGATGTGAGTGGCATGATTAAAATATATATGTACTGAATGGTTTATATGTGTGTCCTCAGAGCCCAGGCAGACCCTGGAGCTTGACAGACACTTGGGAAAGTGTATTGAATAATTCAATTAGTTAGGTGGTTCCAAAATTTTACAAGGTGCCTTCAGAAACTCAAAAATTAAAACTCATGACAATGCTCCCCCCTAAAGCTGAGGCACATCCATGTGAATCAACAGCACACATTTGCACACTCCTGACACTTGGAATCTCATCTTTCATACCTTCCTCTCTCTTATCTATCATGTACATTCCATCACCAATATTATTAAGAATGGCCATCCTGGACTTCCCTGGTGGCACAGTGGTTAAGAATCCACCTGCTAATGCAGGGTACACGGGTTCGAGCCCTGGTCCCGGAAGATCCCACATGCCACGGAGCAGCTAAGCCCTTGCGCCACAACTACTGAGCCTGCGCTCCAGAGCCAGGGAGCCACAACTGCTGAGCCCAGGAGCCACAACTACTGAAGCCCGCGCACCTATGGCCCATGCTCTGCAACAAGAGAAGCCACTGCAATGAGAAGCCCATGCACCGCAATGAAGAGTAGCCCCCGCTGGCCACAACTAGAGAAAGCCTGTGCGCAGCAACGAAGACCCAATGCAGCCAAAAATAAATAAATTTATTTTAAAAAAGGAATGGCCATCCTCGAAAAGCTTTAATGTAGATGGTAGGTCAGGCAAAAAAAACACAAACTCGCACTTTTTTTTTTTCTTTTGTGGTACGCGGACCTCTCACTGTTGTGGCCTCTCCGGTTCTGGAGCACAGGCTCTGGACACGCAGGCTCAGCGGCCATGGCTCACGGGCCCAGCCGCTCCGCGGCATGTGGGATCTTCCCGGACCGGGGCACGAACCCGTGTCCCCTGCATCGGCAGGCGGATTCTCAACCACTGCGCCACCAAGGAAGCCTAACTCACACTTTTTAACTGGATTTCTTATCCACACAATGTACCGAACCCTGAAGAAAATACAAGATAATCAAGGAGAAAACCAGGACAGAACTCACAAAGATGCCTGAGAAAATATTCCCAAAGAGGGCTGTGTCACTCCAAGCCCACTCTATCCCAATCATTCTGCAACTGTGATTAACCTCTGAAATGCCTCCCAAAGGCTTCTGCTCGGTTCACAATGGGTGTTACTAAAAGTAGAGGTTTGCTCTTGTTTTTCTTTCTTTCCTTTTTTTTTTTAAATTAATCTTTTTAAAAACTACTTTATTTACTGATTTATTTTTGGCTGCGCTGGGTCTTTGTTGCTGAGCGCGGGCTTCCTCTAGTTGTGGCGAGCAAGGGTTACTCTTCGTTGCGGTGCGTGGGGTTCTCATGACGGTGGCTTCTCGTTGCGGAGCACAGGCTCTAGGCGCTTGGACTTGCATAGTTGTGGCCCTGAGCCACCAGGGAAGTCCTGTTTTTGTTTTTCAAATGTAAAATTATCATAACACACATACACATTCACAGGGATTTTCTCTCCGTTTCTAGTGTTCTCCCAGACTTGATCATTTTTTTTTTTCACTTGACAGATTCATTTACCGTGTGAACATCTGATTCATTTATTGTGTGCATGTCTGTGATGGACCAGGCAGTGGCACACACATCCCTGAACAAAACAGAAAATGTCGTTCCCTCCCCAAGCTTGCATTCTAATTGTGGAGACAGATGATAAAGAAATAAGAAAATGAGCTTATAATGTCAGCTCACTGTACATATTAAGTATAAAGACACAGCTTGGAGGTGAATATCCTGAATTGCTAGTTTAGAAAAGCTGGTTGGGGGCTTCCCTGGTGGCGCAGTGGTTGAAAGTCCGCCTGCCGATGCAGGGGACACGGGTTTGTGCCCCGGTCCGGGAGGATCCCACATGCTGCGGAGAGGCTGGGCCTGGGAGGCATGGCCGCTGATCCTGTGCATCCAGAGCCTGTGCTGCACAACGGGAAAGGCCGCAACAGGGAGAGGCCTGCGTACCGCAAAAAAAAAAAAAGAAAAGAAAAGCTGGTTGGAGGAGGTGTCCATGAGGAGGCATGATTTGATCGACAGCCTTGCATGAAATCAGGGAAGTAAGCAATTAAATAGCTAGAAAATTCCGGACAAGTAGACCCACTGCATCATTGCAACACCCACAATCTTCCTCTCTGTCTTTTCCGTAGCCTGTTGATGTTCTAACATAACCGCTTACTTTATTGGTTTATTAAATTCATTGTCAACTCTCTTCGCTGTTAGAATGTAAACTCCACTAAGGTCAGGATTTTCTTTCTTTTTTAGATGCCATTTTATGCCCAGCATTTAGGACTGAGGATTTAGGACTAAGGATAGTACATCTTAGGTGCTCAAGGTATATTAAATGATGCCTATTAAGTCTCAGAGGTGTCAGACACACACGTAAGCAAAGTAGGCACCCAAGAGAAGCATTTCATTTAGTCTGGAAACAGTCCTTTTTCCATCCCCCCACTTTTTTCTTAACCTCATCACAAAGCAGTCCATGGTAGGAATCCTGTTAATAAATAGGATTATCACCCATTCACCTCCAGGCTGTAGATCAATGTTGAGGAAAGAATGCTGTACTAAAAGGATTTTAAAAACTGTTGAGGATCTTAAAAACAGCAACAACAAAAAAACCCTATTCTGATTGGTATGGAGACCAGACAGATAAAGCTAAGAATTGGGTGGGGAAGGTGGAGAGTCCAGGTGATTGTAATGACAAGGAGGTCTAGTGATTTGCAGATGAAGACCTTTCAATTCAGCAGGAAGAATTTCTGATTTAGTCTCAACCTCCATTTAGTCCCGACCTCCCCTGGCCACCTCAGGCTATCAAATTTCAGTTCTTAAGTCTTCGGAATTTCTGAATCCAAAAAAATAAAAATTTTTTAAAAAGCAGCTTATTAAAGAGGAAAGATATTAATTTGAGAATTAATGTTAATTAATAGTTAACAAATTAATCATACATCAATAAAGCTGGGAAAAAATTGGAAAAAGCAGCTAATAAAGATTAAAACTTGAGGTTTTAATTGGCATATTAAATTACCAAAATTGCAAAGGCTATTGGACCAAGCAAATATGTAATTGTCAACTCAGAGGAATAAAAGTCATCTTACAACTGTCTCACCACAAATGTTAGGGATCACTGGGAAAATATCAAATAGGGTCTAATGTAAAATTTAATTTACATTAAATTTACTTAAAATCAACTTGGAATGTAAGTCTTTGTTTAATGTTCCTTAAATTCAATTGCATTAAAAGAGTTTTTCACCCTTAAAAACAAATGCCCCATGCACCTTTACTGATGGGCCAGTTCCGGGGCTGGTTTGGGGGTGGGGGACCAGGTGAATAAGAAAAACCATTGTCCCCCTGCGCCCCGGGAGCTGAGCTCAAAAGACAAATAACTGCGACAAATAGTTGAACTGGTAGGTTAGTTATTAGACTAACAGAAATGCTAAACCCATGAAACGTGAAAGACACGTAGGGGTCAGCGCTGAATGTACTCCATGAGGGTGAAGGGCAGGAAGAGAAAGCTGCCCGTGGCTGACAAAATGGCAAACACACAAAATAAGGTGATGGGTAGGTGTTTGCTGGGGATGTATGAGAGGTCCAGGTGGGATGGGAGAGGAGTGGACAGGTTAGATCTGCCTCTGAATGGGCTCAGCAGATGGCAGGTCAGAAGCAGTGCTCTCCCGCGGCAACCTTGACCAGGACCAAAGCAAGAACTTCTAAACCTGGGTTCAATTCCATTTACTTCTGACCATGTTTTCTTGGGCAAATCACTTCATTTCAGTACTTCCAAATGCAGAGAATATTTGGAGGGTTAACACGGATTTGTAGAAGACATCAGAAACAAATGCCTCCACTCCTATCAAAGTTGCTCTCAAAAATGCTCATTTTGGGGAATTCCTTGGCGTTCCAGTGGTTAGGACTTGGTGCTTTCACCGCCTTAATCCCTGGTCGGGGAACTAAGATCCTGCAAGCCAAGCTGCGTGGCCAAAAAAAAAAAAAAAGCTCATTGCAAAAGAAAAAAAGAAAATTTAAAAGAGAAAAAAAACAAAAAAGGAAATTTAAAAAATGCTCATTCTAACACAGCATTGTAAATCAACTATACTCCAACAAAAATTTTTTTTAAATAGAAAATTAAACCCCCCCAAATTTTAAATAATAAAAAATGCTCATTATAGCGCTATTAATAAATTATCCTAAATTTATAAAAATTGAAAATGTCTAAAATTAGGGGATTAATGAAATTATGGTAAAAGCGTACTCTGTACTGCCATTCAAGCATTAAAGCACATTTATTTATTTTTCTACTATTTCATTTATATATTTTCTGCAGTTCATCCAACCATCCTTAGCAAGTCCCATGGATTTGTTACTCCTTGTCCAAGATGTGTTACAGGGAGAATAATAATAAGACCTCGAAAATATACATCACTTTAGTAAAATCGTGCGCATTTTTAAAAGATACTGAAAACATTTTGAGAAATTTTATTCTAATATTCATGGTTGCTAAAACCTATTTTAAATACTTTTCAATAGGCTATTGGATTTAAAGAGCACAGAAGTGATCCCCACATCAATGTTTATATGAATATGGAGAGATTCAGATGAAATAATATGAACAGCAATTAGATGTGTGCTTGTTTGTTGTTTGTTTTTTTTCTGTCCATCACCCTACCTCTACCTAGATCATAGTTTCTCAGCTTCAGCGCTATTCACATTTTAGGCGGGGACAATTCTTTATTGTGAGGGGCTGTACACTGTAGGATGTTTGCCAAGATCCCTGGTATTACCCACTATAGGCTGGCTGTACTCCACTCGTCACCCCAGTTGTGACAACCAAAAATGTCTCCAGACTTTGCCAAATGTCCCCAGTGGAGGAAAATAGTCACCCTCAGTTGAAAACCACTGTTCTAGACTATAAAATCCATGGTCTTATTCACCTCAATCACCCCCAAAACTAGCAAAGGGCCTGGTGTATTTTATTTGCTCAATAAATACGACAAATCAATATTATATGTAAATAGTTGTTGAATGAATAACTGAGTCCCCAGGAGGTAGACTGACATTCTTCTGGGTACTTCTATCCTTTTTTTTTCCCCCCAGTTTGTTTACAACAATAGTTTGTTCTGGTGCTATAAACAATAAAGGAGTCAACAGTTTAAAAAAAAAAAAAAGAGGGTGGGTCTGACCCAGAAGGAAGATGGGTGGGTGTGGGTGGAGACCAGTGGAGGGGAGTGGTCTTCCCCTCAAAGTCTGGGTCGTTGGCTTATATAAGAGCCCAGGAGCGCCCAGCTCTCATCACCTGAAGAGGAAAGCAGCGTGACTCAGTATCTTGTAAATGTCGCCTGCACTTTATTTCACCTTCACTTTTCCATCCTCTCCTCCCTCCAGGAAACTAGTTTCTTTCATTTCGTATCCTTTCGGGATTTGCCTTGCCTTCTGCATTCTGAAATTCGATTGGGATGCTCGTCCCCTCCTTTCACCCTAAGCTTCCTTTCCTCTCCACCTTTAATAACCCTATGTGCGCTTCCCTCTTTCGGCCTTTGGGTCCAGAAGCTATATGTGTGGGCGTAGTGTTGTCTATGACTTGGGATATCTACATTGGGAAGCTTCGATCTTCACTCATTGCGGAACAACTTAAGGCAGGTTCTGTAAGTCTGGTCTTTTGTGGTTTGGGGTGTATTGTGTTTTAAGTGACAACAGGTAATAGGTTCAAAATGGAGCCCCTTAAGGTAAGCCCATCTCACCTACCCCCAACTCTCTTGCATGCGCTGAACGCTCATTGAATTTTGACTCGGTAATTGCGTGCGGAGGGGATGCTATGAGCTTGATTTCCATGGTCGGATTTCCTTAACCTTTATCTCTTTTCCATTTTCCAGATTTGGGGAGTAAGGTGGGTTTCATCTTGGTCCTTTGCAGGCGTTCCCTGTCTGGTAAGTCTTTTCAGTTGGTGATCGTGTGTCCTTTATGGAACTTCTCAGCCTGTGGTACTCAAACTGTGGGGGCACTTTCTGTTCTACGAAGGGAAGTGCCGCCATCTTTTGAGTGTTACCGATTGAGAAAGTAGCTTCCGGGACTTCTCCAGGGGGTCCAGTGGTTAAAACTCCGCTTCCACTGCGGGGGGCGTGGCTTCGACCCGTGGTTGGGAAATAGGGTCACGCATGCCACGCGGCGGCACTTAAGGTAGTTTCCATTTCACATAGTGCGGTGGTCCTTGACAAGCTTTGAGCTCCTGGAGTGGGTTTATTGGGCTGACCAGACTTCAGGCTACCTCTAGCCAAAGATTTTTGGGATTGCTCGGCTCAAGACCAGTCCTGTTCTGGTCAGACTGTCTTCTGGTAACTCCTATGTGAAGGGTATTAACTGCTGGGATTCTGGGGTCCATTTGGAAATCAGTGTCTTAAAATACAGTAAATGCCTTATTAATCTTATAGGTGATCATGTGAATTTAGGGAATAATTCAGGAATGGTCACCCCACCGGTATGTGCTTGCTAAGTGGCGAACGAGGAGTAAAAGTTAGCGAAATAGCAATACCGCCGTACAAACATCATTCTCCAAGTAATGGTAATAATTCTACGCTTATTAACATCTTAAAAGACCAGTGACCTTTCAGGCATGTGTAAAGTCTAGGCGCTTTCTAGAATCAGGTTCATATGGTCGAGAGTGTCTTCGGTGTTTTCTCCAAGAACAAGTTCCAACAACTCAGACCGTGATACTCAAAATGGGGGTACTTGCCGTTTTATACGACTGGAAAGTGCTCCCATTTCGAGCGTCCCTGTCTGGGAGATGGCATGTTAGGAACTTGTAGAAATCGGCGAATTTTAGAAGATGGCTGCTCTCAACTGCCGATGCCGGCCTTGAGCTGCAACATTTCCAGCCTCCAGCCAACCCTGCTCACCTCAGACTGGCCTCCAAGATGAATTGGCCCTGGCCAATACATCCTGTTACTGAAGACAGTGGTTTTTGTGTACTGACAGACTCCCTCGGTTTGTCTCAAGTCCGAAGTCAAGGGGAGATTCTGTCAGCAACCAAAGATCTCTGTTCATTCCTGAATGGTGGGGCAGGTTTGTCCTCCAGTCCCAGGGCTTGTTGCTATAATTCCGTGCTCCTAAGGGTATAGTTCTAGCCCTTCGATTGTCTAGTTGGTGAATATATTGTGCAGTGTTCAATACATGGAACCCTAAAGCTGTTTGTCTTTAAAGATCTGAAAAAATGGCTAGTGAAATTTAAATGTCAATAAAATTGTATACCCATATTGTGTGAATTTGCCTATTTTCACGGGAATTCCAAATAGCCAGTTTCTGTAAGTTAGGGGGTCCTTGGTGGGGTGAAGTGGGCGAACCCAGTGGTATGCCTCCTTAACATTTTGCTTGCCCTTTAAGCAGCAAGAGAGGAAAAGCCTGTTTCTCTCAGGATTTTAGTGCCCTTTATCAGAATTAGTCAAATGGAGAGGGTTTGGGCTTAGTAAATTAAGGCCTAGAGGGAATTCCTGCTTAGGCCTTCACTGTGGAGGGCGTGCATTCAGTCCATGGGTGGGGAAATATGCAGAAACCTTCAGGTGTGGCAAAAAAATTAAGGCCTAGTGTTCCCTACCTTTATGGGGAAACCTGCCATATTCTCCCGTATTAAGTAATTTTCAAGTTTTGGTTAATAGCACTCAGGACATAAAATAACCCTTCAGAAGACAAGGAATTTGTAGCTTTCTGATCAGCTCTACACAGGTTGGCAAGAGAAAGCTATGAAAGGTGTAAGTTGCAAAGGACAATTCTAGGAGGGTCTCAAACATCAGGTTGACCAAAAAGTTTGGTGTAACAATAGCCCAAACAAATGGCCAACCCAATACTGAGTTAATTGTATTAAGTGCAAGTTAAGTTGCTCAGAAGTTCAAACGGCTGAACTAGGGTCTTAGAATCAATGGTCTAGCAGTCGGCCAAAACTCTTAAACTACAGGTAAATATGTAAACTCTTGTGCCAGGAGTACTGTCCTTAGAATTTCGGGATGCAGCTTCATGATTTGCTTGGTAATTGGGGGTAATTCTGATTTGCAAACGAGAACTTTGCTTTTCCATATGTACACCTGACAGCACCAGCTTTGCTTGGCACTATGGGTCTCGTCCGTGCTGAGACTCAAAGGCATTTCCTATGTGGCTCCCAGCAGTACTGTCCTTAGAATTTCGGGATGCAGCTTCATGATTTGCTTGGTAATTGGGGGTAATTCTAAAATTCTTGAAACATAGTTGATAGAATTACAGGTGTACAGAAATAAGTGATTAACAATTTATATAGGATATACTCCATTTATAGTTAAAAATTCCAGCTATTATAATTGGGAAATCCCATCTCTTGACAGACTCGTTTGCCAGTAGCCCTCCTCAAACCATTCCAGCTACTGGACCTTTGAGTGACCAATAATTAAACTCAAGTCCTGGGAGTTCTGTGTTGCTAGTAGTGTACTATGAACAGAAAACCCATACCTTCACGTCAGGGCATACTCAACGTTCACACCCACAGATTTCATTACCCTTCAGCTTTACAACAGCCTAGGAATTGGGTTAAAGTGGGACAGGTTACCATTAGTTCAGTCAGCCTTAAAAAGTCTGGTCATGATCAAATAGAGCTTGTGAGAACTGTTTCAGAAGCTGCTTGTAAGGGAGATCTGAGGCCAGGCTAAGCCAAAGATTTAGTAATTTAAGGGTTTAATTATAGGGTTCAGCAATTAGTATTTCAAAGGACAGTGTTTTTTTTTTTTTTTTTTTTTTTTTTTTTTGGGAAGGGACAGTTTTATGTGAGTAGCTGGAACATTTATTGATGGCCACAGGAATGTCATCTTCAGAGTCTGGGGTTTTCAACCTTTCATAGGTTACAAAGTCACTAAGTCTTATGTAAAAATTTCCTCTGCTTCCTAGTAAATTCTGGTCCTTGTAGACATCTTCAGCATGGCGTGCTTATGGCAGCCTAGTGAAGTTTGCCGACGATCATTGGCGTAGTCTGAAGTTTCCTAGCTCAGGTCCCCAGTAATGAAATTGTGGCTGATTTCATGTTTTCATCCAAAGCCTGGTGTAGGTCATTGGCCAGCCTGCAGGTGTCCAACCATAGTCCTGTTAGCTCCAGTCAGGACAGAATCATGGTGCAAACCAAGATTGCAAGAGATACACCATCCTTCCAGAATGCCTAATATCCTCACTGCACCGATCCTCTCTGAGAATAAGGTTTCTCAACTTTGGTACAGTTGACACTGAAGCTAAGTACTGTTGTTGCAGGAAGGGGGACCCCTTCCACGGCTCGAGAGTGGGCTCTTGTCTAACACTCGTCAATGAGTTGTCCCAGGAGACACGTGCTGACAAAAGACTTGGGAAGGGGCGCCCAAGCAGAGAGCAGCAGGGTGAGGGAACCCGGGAGAACTGCTCTGCCACGTGGCTTGCAGTCTCAGGGTTTATGGTAATGAGATCAGTTTCCGTGTTGTCTCTGGCCAATCATCTTGCTTGGCCCATAGTCTGACTCAGGGTCCTCCCTGGCGGTGCGTGCATCTCTCAGCCAAGATGGATTCAGTGAGAAGGACTCTGGAAAGCTGGTCGTCTCCTCCCTCTTTTGGCCCCTCCCGAATTCTCCTGCTTAGTTTACGATGTTCCTTACCGGGACCTCCCGTTGTGAGAAAACTCAGGTAAGCAGGCCTGGTCCAGGCGCGGGGGTGGGTGGGTTCGGTCAACAGTCCCTAATGCTTTGCTATGGGAGGCTGTCTTGTGTGTTATAGTATTATAGGTCTTTTAGCAGGACCCCTGGCCTCTACCCACAAGATGCCAGTAGCTCCCCAACCCCAGTATCCTCTGACACTGCCAGGTATTC
>NW_020175664.1:447608-452493 GCF_003031525.2 Neophocaena asiaeorientalis asiaeorientalis
GGGGGGGGAGGGGTGGAGGTTGGAGAGGCAACATCACCCTCAGTTGAGAGTTTCTGCTCTAGAATCATTTGGGCCCTGCCCTAAATTCTCTCCAAAGCACCAACTCCCAAAACTAAAATTCCGAGCTCTGTCCCACGGTGATTGCATAGACCCCAAGCAGCAAGGATTATCCTGCCGAGGAATTTGTCTCTTGAGGGAGTAAAGAACAGGCTCATTGTTGATTCTCGGGTTCTGGGGTGACCCTCCTTTGTCCTGACTTCAAGAGAAGAACCAGAAGCTGGAACCATTCAGCAGCCAATGTCCAAGAAGGGTTTCGTTAAGCGAAGAGCTGCCAGACTTCCGTGGGTCGTTTTATTCAGGTCCATTCCAAATAGCCTGAGGACACAGTGGGAAATTGTCCAGGCCAGGATTGTGGCATTCAGATGATATATTAAACCTATCATGCATGCATCCTGCCTTCTTAAAATACATAATTCCATTAACTAGTTCTTCATTTGAAACCAAATCCTATCGGGAAGTAGGCTTACTCTGAGCTGCACACCATTTTAAATCCCAAACCTCTGTGAACTCATTTAATTTGTAATTTATGAAGAAGCAGCTGTTTTCATTTGACAGGGATACTGAAGTGCCAAGAGGTTGACTACTTTACAAAAATACATCACAAAACTGGCAAGTGACGGAATTAGAATTTGAGGCCAAGCGGAGTAATTCCAGATTCTCATTAAGTTACAATGGCCTCACTTGTCAGATTAGGTAATTAACCAAGGTTAAATTACCCAAGGTCACACGGCCAGTAAAAGGTATGGGTATCTCCCAAGAGGCAAAGTAAGACCTCTGTATTTTGCACAAATTGCAAGTGGACAAATGAACTATTTGCAAATTTTCTAGATTATTTATTTATCCAAATGGAGGGTTTCAACGATTGACTTTTTCTTCTAACTCCAAGCCCTGTATCCTGTCTCCTCCAGAACCAGGGACCATCTCTTACCAGAGGACTCGAAGTTTGCAGCCAGGATGACTCAAGCCTCTTGCATAGCAGCCTGACACCTGTATTCCCCAGGGCATTGTTGGTCAGATAAAGCTCTGTTAGGGTCTGGTTGACCCCCAGGGTGGAAGAGATATCCTCACAAGCTTTGGCTGTGAGGCCACAGCTGTCCAGCCTGTGGAAGATAGGAAGTGGTTGAAGCCATATCAGCAGTTACGTTGGAAAGTCTCATCTTCATAGGGAATCAGGATGATATTTTTAGGGATCAGTTTAAGAAAAAGGAGAGGGGGCTTCCCCGGTGGCGCAGTGGTTGGGAGTCCGCCTGCTGGTGCAGGGGACATGGGTTCGTGCCCTGGTCCGGGAGGATCCCACATGCCATGGAGTGGCTGGGCCCGTGAGCCATGGCCACTAGGCCTGCGCATCCGGTGCTCCGCAACGGGAGAGGCCACGGCAGTGCGAGGCCCGTGTACCGCAAAAAAAAGAAAAAGGAGAGGGACTTCCCCGGTGGCATAGTGGTTAAGAATCCGCTTGCTAACGCAGGGGACACAGGTTCGAGCCCCAGTCCGGGAAGATCCCACATGCTGCGGAGCAACTAAGCCCGTGCGTCACAACTGCCGAGCCTGTGCTATAGAGCCCGTGAGCCACAACTACTGAGACCGCGAGCCACAGCTACTGAAGCCTGCGTGCTTAGAGTCCGTGCTCCACAACAAGAGAAGCCACCGTAATGAGAAGCCTGTGCACTGCAAAGAAGAGTAGCCCCTGCTCTCTGCAACTAGAGAAAGCCCGTGCACAGCAACGAAGACCCAATGCAGCCAAAAATAAATAAATAAACTTTTAAAAAGAAAAAGTAGAGTACGGGACTTCCCTGGTGGTCCAGTGGTTAAGACTCCATGCTTCCAATGCAGAGGGCTTGGGTTTGATCCCTGGTGGGGGAACTAAGATCCCACGTGACTCGTGCCAAAAAAAAAAAAGGTAGAGTAGAACCAAATCAGTCCAGGTTAAGGCCAATGTAGTGATGGAAAACTTTTTTTTTTTTTGCCATGCTGCATGGCGTATGGGATCATAGTTCCCCAAACAGGGATCGAACCCATGTGCCCCGCGTGGAAGTGCAGAGTCCTAGCCACTGGACTCCCAGGGAATTCCCCGGAAAGCATTTAATAAAGGCATTTAAGGACACTCCTCAATTCATAGCTCCGTCTATAATGGGTACCTTGATTCTGCAGCCAAGTACCCACTTTCCCTTCTGGCAATTCTATCCCAATTTCTCATTGAAACCCCCATCTCAGTCTATCTAGGGTTAATGTCTGCAAGCTCTAGCAGCGTATATAGAATCCAGGCCTAAGTTGGTTGGTTTCCATGTCCCCAGCCACCACAAATGGGTTACAGTTGGCCACAGGATCCATCCAAAACCCATGACTCAGAATCATACTTTTCCTGGAGATTTTTTGTTCAGAACTTGTACCCGGAAAGAAGTCATCTACAGAGTTGCAGGCATTTTGCCACCATGTATAGGGTTAAGGCTAACCTTAACTGATAATGGAGCCAATACAGCAATAAATATAGAAGATAATGGAGATCAAGTAGCCAAATGCCTAGATCAAGCCATACCTGAAACCTACACTTTCAGTTACACGAGTCAGTCAATGCTTTTTTTTTAAGAAGCCAGCATGATTTGGGCTGCCAGCTGCTCCACCCAACACTGTACCATCTGATTTTCTGGTTTCTGTTCTGCCCAATTGTGTTTCTTTAAAAAATATATATATAGGGGGCTTCCCTGGTGGCGCAGGGGTTGAGAATCTGCCTGCCAGTGTAGGGGACACGGGTTCGAGCCCTGGTCTGGGAAGATCCCACATGCCGCGGAGCAGCTAGGCCTGTGAGCCACAACTACTGAGCCTGCATGTCAGGAGCCTGTACTCCACAACAAGAGAGGCCGCGATAGTGAGAGGCCTGTGCACCACGATGAAGAGTGGCCCCCGCTTCCTGCAACTAGAGAAAGGCCTCACACAGAAATGAAGACCCAACACAGCCAAAAAAAAAAATATATATATATATATATATATTTATCTTTGGCTGCGTCTGGTCTTAGTTGTGGCACTCGGGATCTTTCATTGCAGCTCGTGGGCTCCAGAGCACTTGGGCTCTGTAGTTGCGGCACTCGGGCTCAGTTGCCCTGCAGCATGTGGGATCTTAGTCGTGTCCCCCCACCCCGCCCCCCCAGGGATCGAACCTGCATCCCCTGCGTTGGAAGGTAGATTCTTAACCACTGGACCACCAGGGAAGTCCCCCCAATTGTGTTTCTTTCCTGTATTGCGTGCTGTTACAATAAAAATAGGTAGCATTATTGAAGTACTGCTGTAGCTGGGATGTTAGATGGAAATATTTTCTTTGTTTGGCTGAGGCTGTGAGGCAATAGATTCCAGCTTTCAAACAAGGTATAAGACAACAGTGCAGGACTCGCAAAGGAAGAGAAAAAACCAGCTTAGTGATGCGTGATCACCCACGTGACAGGTACAGAAGGGTCAGGAGAAGGACATACGGGGAGAGCTGGGGAGGGAATTGTGGAAAGAGTTTGACCCAGATTATTCCATGTCAGGGGAATGGGCGGTGGAGGCACCTCCCACGCGGTCCCCATCAGAACTCACATATGATCCTTGTGAGAGTGGTAGCGTTCAGAGCCCTGCCAGATGGGGGGTTGGGGTGCGTGGTACTGACATCCAGAAGAAACCTAGCAGCACCAATTAAGGCAGAAATGCTGTCCCCAAGCCCTCATCTTAGTTCCCAGTTACCCAATGCCCCAGATAAGCAAGAGATTCACAAATGGAAGAAAAGTAAAACAAAAATAGATATGACTCTTCTCATTCTAAGTCTTTGGGAGGAAGGGGCAGGCTGGTATTGGGAGAAAGGGAAGGAAAAAATGGTCATTAACATTTGGCTGGAATTTACCCTGGACCAGACTGAATTTTTATTATATAAACGTTACCAAAAAGCTATAAATCTGCCCAAGTAAATGTCAAGAGAAGAGGGGAGTTTTACAGAAAATGTTTAGAGGCAACGACTGGAAGGAAACATTTAGCATTTTCTGTTTGTATTGCAGGGTATGAATTATTCTATGACTTGTTTGCACAGTTGTATGTTGTCTGTTTGTTTGTTTTGACCACACCCAGCAGCTTGCCGAATCTTATTTCCCGACCAGGGATCAAACAGTGAAAGTATGGAGTCCTAACCACTTTACCACCAGGGAATTCCCTGCACAGCTTTTCTTCCACCTCTGAGCATGTTATATCTTCCACAGAGATGGAAGGATAACAGTGCAACAGAAAAAAACATAAAAACAAGAAAACGCTCCCATCCCAGGGACCACCATCACCACCAGCCCTGACTCCCAGCCACTCACCATAGTTTCTGGAGCCTGCAGGTGGGCTGTCGCAGCCCCTCACACAGCAACGACATGCCGCAGTCTCCCAGGTCATTAAAACTCAAGTCCAGCTCCTGTGATGATGGTTGGCCCCGAGCACAGTAGAGAGACCCTCACAGGCTGCGGAGCTGAGATGGCAAATTCCCAGCCTGGAAAGACATTAAGCACAGGACAGAGCTGACCCAATCCTTCTGCAGACATCTGCAGCTTTTTTTTTTTTTTTGGAGGGGGGCAGTTGGGGGGCTGGATCTCAGTTTCCCAACCGGGGATTGAACCCGGGTCCTTGGCAGTGAAAACGGAGTCCTAACCACTGGACCACCGCGGAATTCCCAGACATCTGCAGCTTACTGGGGTCAAAAGTGCTACTGTATTAACAAACTAGTGAATATAACCCCAAAGAAGCTGACTCACAGATAAAGAGAACAAACTAGTGGTTACTGTTACACCCAAACGGTCTACGAGGGATTCCAACTCGCCCAAGAACC
>NW_020175665.1:0-144013 GCF_003031525.2 Neophocaena asiaeorientalis asiaeorientalis
CCGCGTCTTACTCTTCCGCCATCTTCAAGGTCCCCCCATTACTCTTATAGTGTGCTTTTTGGCTATGTCTTCTTTGTTAGACATGTTAGTGGCTAATGGTATGGAATCTACATGGTCTGATTCCCATGCCTGCAACATGGTAAGCTTCAATAGGTTCACCTGAGACTGGTTTCACTGGGTATTCTGAGGCTCTGAGGGTCATGTCCTCCAAGGACCATGTAACCTAAACAGTAAGATGTTCGCCTGAGTTGTTTTTTAGAGACTTGGAGTCAGCAGCATCCAGTTCCAGCTCCAGCCAGCTAAGACTGGCTATGTCCACTGACCTTCCAACTGGGCATTGCAAAGCTTTTTAAGGATGCTGGTCTTTTCCTCTTCAATTTATTTTTCATCACCTGACTGAATTAAATGTTTAGGATTTCTTGTGAGATATAGTTAAGGTGAAGGGGATCAAGTCTCATATGATAATCTACTTGAATATTTCTATTTTGTTCATCATTTGTACTCCTCTTATTACAAGATAGAAGGGGTATCTGATATTCCAACCCCAGTGAGTCCAGATTTCAGTCAACCACCTGAACAAACTTCAAAACCACTTGCAGATGCTCAAGTTAGTCTTTTGGGTCTACAATATCTGGTCAGTATACCCTTTAGATATATTTGGCCTTATTTAAATATGTATTTCTTCTTTTTACTTCTAACAAACAGATAATAAATTTCCACAAATATCACCCAGATTTCTACTGGTATTTTAGAATAATGCTACAATATTTTTGTCACGTAAGCCTTCTCATTTCAGGTTGAAATTTGCACTTATCTTCTTGATTGTATGTTAGGCCCACTTATGGATGTGACAGTGATTGAAATAGCTGAGATGCCACATAAGGTCCTTTGTCATACTCTTGCAAGGGAACTCTCTTAGGATCAATCACTACAGTATTCCTAAATAAGCCAAGTCTAGACCATCAGATAAAGCCCATCTTTAAGAATTCTGTCACACACTTAAAGTTCTGTCACTGGTATCTTATGGTGCCAAAATATAACAGACACTAGGAACTAATCTGACATGTTGACACTTGAAGGGGCAAGAGATCATTTCTTTGTCAAATTCATCCTTCTTTGACTTGTGATTCTGAAATTGAGGAGTGTTCATCTTCAGAGTATGTATTTAAATTCCAATGACTAATCATTTTTCTCTCTTAGTATCACTTATTATTAGGTTACAAATAATTTTATATCGGGGGTGAGTTTATCATTCATAAATCAATATTTATAAATAAGAAAACATGTAAATGATCATAAATCCCTTTGTATTGTTTTTTAATAACAGCTTTATTGACATATAATTCACATACCACAAAATTTACTCCATTAAACTGTACAATTCAGTGATTTTTAGTGTATTCAGCATTGTAAAACCATTTATTTTAAAACATTTCATTATCCCCAAAGAAACCTCATCCCTATTAGCAGTCATGCTCTATTCCTCCAGTCTCCAGCCCAAAGCAACCAGTAATCTACTTTTTGCCTCCATTTATTTTCCTAATCTGGAAATTTTAGATGAATGGAATTATATAATACATGATATTTTGTTACCAACTTGTTTCAGTTAGAATAATGTTTTCAAGGTTCATCCAGGTTGTAGCATGTGTCATGGTCAGAACACAGGTTGGAAAAGAATTTCCAGACACAAGGCAGAATGTAAAGAGGACAGAATTTATTAGAGGGAAAGGTCACTGCCAGAACAGCAGGCCAACTTCCTAGTAGTCTGGGAGAACCGAACCTGAACATGTCCTATTAATCAGTTTTTATAGCCAGAGAACAAAGGAATGGTCCAAGGTGAAAATTTCATGTTCTGATTGGTCAAGTCACATACAACTTCCTTCTATAGGGTGTGAGTGACACAGGGCAGATGCCTTTCCTTATTTGAGACAAGAGGGGAACAGATCCTGTTGCCCAGGTGGGTTCAGGAATTTCAAAATCATCGCAACATGGTGGGGAGGGCGACAAGAGTCCAGTAGGGTGTGTAAGGCTGAAACTTTTCCAGGCAGGGTTGTCCTTTGTCCTTGAAGCACCATTGTCCTTGGAGCACCACAGCATGTATCAATATTTCCATTTTTATAGCTAAATAAGATTCCATGGTATAGAAATTCCATATATATTTATTCAATCATCTGATAAGGGATATTTAGGTTGTTTCCCTTTTTTGCTGTTATAAATAATGCAGCTATTGACATTTACATCTTATATCAAATAATATTTTCAACTTGATTCTAAAGAAAATCTTATTTGAAGAAAATATCACTAATTCATTTCCTGAGTAGATGTTTAAGTACCTAAATCTGTGGAATCACCACTGAAACCAAGATTCAAACAATTGAAACCACCTTGACCTCTGAAAGTTTTCACCACTTAAGATGAATTTATTTGTGTATATTTAAGATCATTATTAATATTTCTTTCAAAAATTTTATAATATTTATATAGCATAGATCAATAATATTAGCATCCATATATCACAGTATACTTCAGTTCACAGCAACTCTTTAAGATAGGTTTCATATTCTTCCTTTTCCAACAATCACCTTGTTTAAAAATAACAGAACTGTCAAGATTGAAAGTAGACATGACTCCAGTTCTCTGATTCAAATCTCCAAGATCTCTTTACAACAGTCCTAAGATTCTACTATTTCACTCTCTTCCAAAAACTGGGATTTCTATATCCTCTAATCAGAGGTACTACTAAAGAAAAAATGCAAATGACTTTGGAGTATCTAAAAAATATTTCATATAAAAATAATGTGGGTAAAATTTTGAAAATCTCAAAAATATTTATGAAGCTAAGTCTTTTAAAGAATTTAATCATGATATTTAAAACCGGCCTTAGAGATTTTCTAGTTCAAACTAATCATTACACACATGAGGAAATCAAAACCCAAAGAGGTTAAACCACTTTTTGGTGGTCAACAGCTAAGAAACTGCAATCAGGAATACAAGTCAGGCAAAATAGAAGACCTATTTGAACTAGAGCCAGTTGTACTGTCAAATTGCTAGGTTTTGAAAGCAGGGTCTGACAAATACATGTTACGTAGCATCAGGCAATTTTCTAAAATACCTTTGCTTCAATTTCATCATCTGCAAAATAGAAATGGTGGTAATAGCATCTTCCTCTCAGGGATGTTTTGTGATTTTTGGTTTTCTTTTTTTTATTATTTTCTTTTTTCTTTTTAAACATCTTTATTGGAATATAATTGCTTTACAATGGTGTTTTAGTTTCGGCTTTATAACAAATTGAATCAGTTATATATATACATATGTTCCCATAACTCTTCCCTCTTGTGTCTCCCTCCCTCCTACCCTCCCTATCCCACCCCTCTAGGTGGTCACAAAGCACCGAGCTGATCTCCCTGTACTGTGCAGCTGCTTCCCACTAGCTATTTATTTTATGTTTGATAGTGCATATATGTATATGCCACTCTCTCACTTTGTCACAGCTTACCCTTCCCCCTCCCCATATCCTCAGGTCCATTCTCTAGTAGGTCTGTGTCTTTATTCCTGTCTTGCCCCTAGATATTTCATGACCATTTCTTTCCCTTATATTCCATATATATGTGTGTTAGCATACAGTATTTGTTTTTCTCTTTCTGACTTACTTCACTCTGTATGACAGACTCTAGGTTCATCCACCTCACTACAAATAACTCAATTTCATTTCTCTTTATGGCTGAGTAATATTCCATGTACATATGTGCTATATCTTCTTTATCCATTCATTTGCTGATGGACACTTAGGTTGCTTCCATGTCCTGGCTATAGCAAATAGAGCTGCAACGAACATTTTGGTACATGATTCTTTTTGAATTATGGTTTTCTCGGGGTATATGCACAGTAGTGGAATTGCTGGGTCGTATGGTAGTTCTATTTTCAGTTATTTATGGAACCTCCATACTGTTCCTCATAATGGCTGTATCAATTTACATGCCCACCAACAGTGCAAGAGTGTTCCCTTTTCTCCACACCCTCGCCAGCATTTATTGTTTCTAAATTTTTTGATGATGACCATTCTGACGGGTGTGAGATGATATCTCATTGTAGTTTTGATTTGCATTTCTCTAATGATTAGTGATATTGAGCATTCTTTCATGTGTTTGTTGGCAATCTGTAAATCTTGTTTGGTGAAATATCTATTTAGGTCTTCTGCTCACTTTTGGATTAGGTTGTTTGGTTTTTTGATATTGAACTGCATGAGCTGCTTGTAAATTTTGGAGATTAATCCTTTGTCAGTTGCTTCATTTGCAAATATGTTCTCCCATTCTGAGGGATGTCTTTTGGTCTTGTTTATGGCTTTCTTTGCTGTGCAAAAGCTTTTAAGTTTCATTAGGTCCCATTTGTTTATTTTGCTTTTATTTCCATTGCTCCAGGAGGTGGGTCAGAAAGGATCTTACTGTGATTTATGTCATAGAGTGTTCTGCCTATGTTTTCCTCTAAGAGTTTGACAGTGTCTGGCCTTACATTTAGGAATTTAGTCCATTTTGAGTTTATTATTGTGTATGGTATTAGGGAGTGTTTTAATTTCATACTTTTACATGTACTTATCCAGTTTTCCCAGCACCACTTATTGAAGAGGCTGTCTTTTCTCCACTGTATATTCTTTCTTCCTTTATCAAAGATAAGGTGACCATACATGTGTGGGTTTATCTCTGGGTTTTCTATCCTGTTCCATTGATCTATATTTCTATTTTTGTGCCAGTAGCATACTGTCTTCATTACTGTAACTTTGTAATATAGTTTGAAGTCAGGGAGCCAGATACCTCCAGCTCCGTTTTTCTTTCTCAAGATTGCTTTGGCTATTCGGGGTCTTTTGCATTTCGATAAAAATTGTGGAATTTTTTTTCTATTTCTGTGAAAAATGCAGTGGTAGTTTGATAGAGATTGCATTGAATCTGTAGATTGCATTGGGTAGTAGAGTCAATTTCACAATGTTGATTCTTCCAATCCAAGAACATGGTATATCTCTCCACCTATGTGTATCATCTTTAATTTCTTTCATCAGTGTCTTATAAATTTCTGCAGACAGGTCTTTTGTCTCCTTAAGGAGGTTTATTCCTAGATATTTTATTCTTTTTGTTGCAATGGTAAATGGGAGTGTTTTCTTAATTTCACTTTCAGATTTTTCATCATTAATGTATAGGAATGCTAGAGATTTCTGTGCATTAACTTTGTATCCTGCTACTTTACCAAATTCATTGATTAGCTCTAGTAGTCTTCTGGTAGCATCTTTAGATGTCTCTGTGTATAGTATCATGTCATCTGCAAACAGTAACAGCTTTACTTCTTCTTTACCGATTTGGATTGGTTTTATTTATTTTTCTTCTCTGATTGCTGTGGTGAAAACTTCCAAAACTATGTTGAATAATAGTGGTGAGAGTGGGCAACCTTATCTTGTCCTGATCTTTGTGGAAATGGTTTCAGTTTTTCACCATTGAGGACGATGTTGGCTGTGGGTTTGTCATATATGGCCTTTATTATGTTGAGGTAAGTTCCCTCTATGCCTACTTTCCACAGAGCTTTTATCATAAATCGGTGTTGAATTTTGTCAAAAGCTTTCTCTGCATCGATTGAGATGATCATATGGTTTTTCTCCTTCAATGTGTTAATATGGTGTGTCACAGTCATTGACTTGTCTATATTGAAGAATTCTTGCATTCCTGGAAAAAACCCCACTTGCTCATGGTGTATGATCCTTTTAATGTGCTGTTGCATTCTATTTCCTAGTATTTTGTTGAGGATTTATGCATCTTTGTTCATCAGTGATATTGGCCTGTAGTTTTCTTTCTTTTTGACATCTTTATCTGGTTTTGATATCGGGGTGATGGTGACCTCTTAGAATGAGTTTGGAAATTTTCCTCCCTCTGCTATATTTTGGAAGAGTTTGAGAAGGATAGGTGTTAGCTCTACTCTGAATGTTTGATAGAATTCGCCTGTGAAGCCATTTGGTCCTGACCTTTTTTTTGTTGGAAGATATTTTAATCACAATTTCAATTTCAGTGCTTGTGCTTTGTCTGTTCATATTTTCTACTTTTTCCTGGTTCAGGCTCAGAAGGTTGTGCTTTTCTAAGAATTTGTCCATTT
This sequence comes from Neophocaena asiaeorientalis asiaeorientalis, assembly GCF_003031525.2. Classification (NCBI taxonomy): domain Eukaryota; kingdom Metazoa; phylum Chordata; class Mammalia; order Artiodactyla; family Phocoenidae; genus Neophocaena; species Neophocaena asiaeorientalis. The sequence continues at coordinate 6,130 of NW_020175665.1, forward strand.
CTTCCAGGTTGCCCATTTGATTGGCATATAGTTGCTTATAGTAATCTCATGGTCCTTTGTATTTCTGCAGTGTAAGTTGTTACTTCTCCTTTTTCATTTCTTAATTCTATTGATTTGTGTCTTCTCCCTTTTGTTCTTAATGAGTCTGGCTAATGGTTTATCAATTTTGTTTACCTTCTCAAAGAACCAGCTTTTAGTTTTATTGATCTTTGCTATCATTTCCTTCATTTCTTTTTAATTTATTTCTGATCTGATCTTTATGATTTCTTTCCTTCTGCTAACTTAGGGGGGTTTTGTTCTTTATTCTGTAATTGCTTTAGGTGTAACGTTTGGTTGTTTATTTGAGATGTTTCTTGTTTTTTAAGGTAGGATTGTATTGCTATAAACTTCCCTCTTAGAACTGCTTTTGCTGCATCCCATAGTTTTGGGGTTGTGGTGTTTTTATTGTCATTTGTTTCTAGGTATTTTTTGATTTCTTCTTTGATTTCTTCAGTGATCACTTGGTTATTAAGTAGTGTATTGTTTAACATCCATGTGCTTGTATTTTTTACATATATTTTCCTGTAATTAATATCTAGTCTCATAGCATTGTGGTCGGAAAAGATACTAGATACACTTTCTGTTTTCTTAAATTTACCAAGGCTTGATTTGTGACCCAAGATATGATCTATCCTGGAGGATGTTCCATGAGCACTTGAGAAGAATGTTTATTCGGTTTTTTTTGATGGAATGTCCTATAAATATCAGTTAAGTCCATCTTGTTTAATGTAGCATTTAAAGCTTCTGTTTCCTTATTTATTTTCATTTTTGATGATCTATCCATTGGTGAATGTGGGATGTTAAAGTCCCCTACTATGATTGTGTTACTGTGGATTTCCCCTTTTATGGCTGTTGGTATTTGCCTTATGTATTGAGGTGCTCCTATTTTAGGTGTATAAATATTTACAATTGTTACATCTTCTTCTTGGATCAAACCATTGATCATTATGTAGTATTCTTGTCTCTTGTAATAATCTTAATTCTATAGTCTGTTTTGTCTGATATGAACATTGTTACTCCAGCTTTCTTTTGATTTCCATTTGGATGGGATATCTTTTTCCATCCCCTCACTTTCAGTCTGTATGTGTCCCTAGGTCTGAGGTGGGTCTCTTGTATGCATCACATATACAGGTTCTTGTTTTTATATCCATTCATCCAGTCTATATCTTTTGGTTGGAGGATTTAATCCATTTACATTTAAGGTAATGATCGATATGCATATTCCTATTCCCATTTTCTTATTTGTTTTGGGTTTGTTATTGTAGGTCTTTTACTTCTCCTGTGTTTTCTGCCCAGAGAAGTGCCTTTAGCATTTGCTGTAAAGCTGGTTTGGTGGCGCAGAATTCTCTTAGCTTTCGCTTGTCTGTAAAGGTTTTAATTTCTCCATCAAATCTGAATGAGTGGCTTTCTGGTGGCACAATGGTTGAGAGTCCGCCTGCCGATGCAGCAGACATGGGTTTGTGCCCTGGTCCGGGAAGATCCCACATGCTGAGGAGTGGCTAGGCCCATGAACCATGGCCACTGAGCCTGCACTCTGGAGCCTGTGCTCTGCAATGGTAGAGGTCACAACAGTGATAGGCCTATGTACCACAAAAAAAAAAAAATTCTGAATGAGATCCATGCTGGGTTGAATAATCTTGGTTGTAGGTTTTTCTCCTTCCTCACTTTAAATATGTCCTGACACTCCCTTCTGACTTGCAGAGTTTCTGCTGAAAAATCAGCTATTAATCTTATGGGTATTCCCTTGTGTGTTATTTGTTGTTTTTCCCTTGCTGCTTTTAATATTTTTTTCTTTGTATTTAACTTTTGATGGTTTGTTTAATATGTGTCTTGGTGTGTTTCTCCTTGGATTTACCCTATATGGGACTCTCTGTGCTTCCTGGACTTGATTAACTCTTTCCTTTCCCATATTAGGGAAGTTTTCAACTATAATATCTTCAAATATTTTCTCAGTCCCTTTCTTTTTCTCTTCTTCTTCTGGAACCCCTATAATTCAAATGTTGGTGCATTTAATGTCATCTCAGATGTCTCTGAGACTGTCCTCAGTTCTTTTCATTCTTTTTTCTTTATTCTGCTCTGCTGTAGTTATTTCCACTATTTTATCTTCCAGGTCACTTAGCTGTTCTTCCACCTCAGTTATTCTGCTATTGATCCCTTCTAGAGTATTTTTAATTTCATTTATTGTGTTGTTCATCATTGTTTGTTTGCTCTTTAGTTCTTCTAGGTCCTTGTTAAACGTTTCTTGTATTTTCTCTATTTTAATTCCAATTATTTGGATCATCTTTACTATCATTATTCTGAATTCTTTTGCAGGTAGATTGCCTATCTCCTTGTTATTTGTTAGGTCTGGTGGGTTTTTACCTTGCCCCTTCATCTGCTGTGTGTTTTTCTGTCTTCTCCATTTGCTTGACTTACTGTGTTTGGGGTTTCCTTTTTGTAGGCTGCAGGTTTGTAGTTCCCATTGTTATTGGTGTCTGTCCCCAGTGGCTCAGTTTGGTTCAATGGGTTGTGTAGCCTTCCTGGTAGGCTTCCTGGGACTAGTGCCTGTGTTCTGGTGGATGAGGCTGGATCTTGTCTTTCTGGTGGGCAGGTTGACTTCTGGTGGTGTGTTTTGGGGTGTCTGTGGCCTTATGACTTCAGGCAGCCTCTCTGCTAATGGATGGGGTTGTATTCCTGTTTTGCTAGTTGTTTGGCATAGGGTGTCCAGCACTGTACATTGCTGGTCATTGAGTGAAGCTGGGTCTTGGTGTTGAGATAAAGATCTTTGGAAGGTTTCTACCATCTGATATTACATGGAACCTGGACGTCTCTTGTGAGCCAGTATCTTGAAATTGGCTCTCCCACCTCAGAGGCACAGTCCTGCCACCTGGCTGGAGCACCAAGAGACTTTCATCTGCATGGCTCAGAATAAAAGGGAGAAAAATTAGAAAGAAAGAAAGAAAGAAGATAATATAAAATAAAATAACATTATTAAAATAAAAAAATATTATTTAGAAAAATATTTTTTAAAGTAAAAAAAAAAAAAAAACATGGACCTACAGAACCCTGGGAGAAATGATAAAAGCAAAGCTATACAGACAAAATTACACAGAGAAGCATACACATACACACTCAAAAAAAGAGAAAAAGGAAAAAAATATATATATCTTTGCTCCCAACATCCACCTCCTCAATTTGGGATGATTCATTGTCTATTCAGGTATTCCAGAGATTCAGGGTACATCAAACTGATTGTGGAGATTTAATCCGCTGTTCCTGAGGCTGCTGGTAGAAATTTCCCTTTCACTTCTTTGCCCGCACAGCTCCTGAAGTTCAGCTTTGGATGTGGACCCGCCTCTGCGTGTAGGTCGCCTGAGCACATCTTCTCTTTGCTCAGACAGGACGGGGTTAAAGGAGCAGCTGACTCGGGGGCTCTGGCTCACTCAGAATGGGGACAGGGGAGAGTATGGATGTGGGGCAAGCCTGCGGCAACAGAGGTCAACATGATGTTGCAACAGCCTGAGGTGCGTTATGTGTTCTCCTGGGGAAGTTGTCCCTGGATCACGGGACCCTGGCAGTGGTTGGCTGCACAGGCTCCCTGGAGGGGTGGTGTGGGGAGTGACATGTGCTTGCACACAGGCTTCTTGGTGGTAGCAGCAGCAGCCTTAGCATCCCATGCCTGATAGCCACGGTCCGCGCTGATAGCCACGGTTCGTGCCCATCTCTGGAGCTCCTTTAAGTGGCACTCTTAATCCCTTCTCCTTGTGCACCAGGAAACAAAGAGGGAAGAAAAAGTTGCTTGCCTCTTTGGCAGGTCCAGAATTTTTCCCAGACTCCCTCCTGGCTAGCTGTGGCACACTAGTACCTTCAGGCTGTGTTCACTCAGCCAACCCCAGTCCTCTCCCTGGGATCTGACCGAAGCCCTAGGCTCAGCTCCCAGCTCCTGCCCACCCTGACTGGTGAGCAGACAAGCCTCTCAGGCTGGTGACTGCTGGTCGGCACTGATCCTCTGTGCAGGAATCTCTCTGCTTTGCACTCTACACCCCTTTTGCTGCACTCTGCTCCTTGGCTTCGAAGCTCCCCTCTCCGCCACCTGCAGTCTCCAACTGCGAAGGGGCTTCCTAGTGTGTGGAAGCCTCTTCTCCTTCACAGCTCCCTCCCAGTGGTGCAGGTCCCATCCCTATTCTTCTGTTTCTGTTTTTTCTTTTGCCCTACCCAGGTACGTGGGGAGTTTCTTGCCTTTTGGGTGGTCTGATGTCTTCTGCCAGCATTCAGTAGGTGTTCTATAGGAGCTGTTCCACATGTAGATGTATTTCTGATGTATTTGTGGAGAGAAAGGTGATCTCCATGTCTTACTGTTCCACCATCTTGAAGTGCCTCCAGATGTTTTGAATATGTTTTGGATATGTGAGTTAACATGTAGAGAATATTTCTCATCACATTTAATGACTCAGTAAATAATATTACTATTTTAATTCCAGTCCCTGCTTTTTATTTTTCATATAAAAATAATAACCATTTCCTTCAAAAAAAAGCATTTACATCTAGTTAAGTATGTACTCTTGCAAAGTTCTGGAAGTACTTATAATCACTTCCTTTTCCTGATGTCATTGATGTGGAAAATTTGAATGTCATTTAACTGTTCTTAGCTTTTCCAGCTGTTACATTTATATATTGTTTAGATGACTTGTAAAATCTTTAGATGACTTATGAAATCATTCTCTCTTAGAACATAAGCTTGTATATTTCCCCCACAGCTATCACTGACAAGAATTACAATTGTAGCCAAGTGGAATTGCATAGACCATCAGTTTGCATTCAAGATTTACTTGTTTTTTATAATAATTTTAGAAAAGTGATACACTAATTCAGAGGAGGGCAAACTATGGGCTTCAGATCATCCAGTCCACTCTTTATTTATGTAAATAAATTTTAATTTGAAAAAAGCCACACATATTTGTTTAAATATTGTCTATGACTGATTTTGCATTGCAATGTCAGTGATCAATAGTTGTGAGAAAGACCATATGGGCCACATATCCTAAAGTATTTACTCTTTGGTCTTTTTCAGGAAAAGTTTGCTAACCCCTGATTTAATCCCACAAAACAAATCAAACAAATTTAAACTTACTAGCTTACTCTTGGATTATCCCATATACTACTAAGCAAGTGCTACATAGTTATTTTAGCTATTCTAACCCTGCTGGGGTAAATTGATAGGCCACAAAATGCTTTTAGGAAATTATTTTATAATATTTGTCACAATCTGAGTAGTATACAACAAAACTGATATAAAAGAAAGATATGTAAACATTACTATGCTATAATGTAATATATACTAGAGAAGATATATAGTCATCTATGTGAATATATGCACTATATTATATAAATTGTAGTATATAATAAAATAACAATATAATTGTACTATCTGCTGAATTAGTTATTTAATGAACTAGAATTTTACACTCTACTACAGTAACATGGAAGAGTATTACATTCACTTTTAGTTTACATATCCAGAAAGCAGAAACATTTTCATGAAGCTTGAAGCATGGACAATAGTTTGTTAGGCATTATGAAGATTACATATTGGATAGAAATATATTTCATACATAAATTGAAATTTATATCTGAAAAGAGTACAGTATCGTCTTCTAGGCTGTGACTGCAGAGCCAATTAGAAATTTGACTCTGTATTTTACTTAATGGCCTCATATGTCAGAACATGGTATTTAGAATTTTCCTGCAGATATTTGTTGTCTGTGAGTTATTTTTATAAGGGGAGCTGTGTCTTATGCAAAAGTTAGCTTAAAATACAAAGAGTATATATTTAAAGATTTTTTTTTCAGTTTGAAAAGAATTTAAGTAACATTAGAAACTTTCTGTATTAGACAATGCTAGATTTTCAAATGATATGTTTTGTAGCAAGACAAATGTATCTTATAGGATACCATCATGATTTTTCTGTCAGTGACTACACTAGGAAATTTAAATTGTTTTTCACTATTTGATATAAAATTGTTTTACCAAATCTGACTGACTCTTCTATATTTTGACAAATTATGAATTAAAAGAATATATGAATAATTCTTAGGGTACAAAATGAAGTGCTTTTGTTTAGTTATTAATCACATGGGAATCCAGAGAGATATAGTGTTCATCTACAAAAAGGTATAAAAGCAAGGTGTCCACAATTTGGTAATTTTTTTTACAAATGATTATGTAAAACTTATGTGAAATTGATAGTTGTAAAAGTGGAAGTCTTAGAACATGGGGAATATAACCAATTTTTGTAATAACTGTAAATTAAAAGTAACTTTTCAAAACTGTATAAAAAACTGATAAAACCTGGAAAGTATCGGTGCTCTTATTTACTTTATATTTCCCTAAAGAAATACAAATTCTTTATTTTGAACTACTCTGGCTTTCGGTCTATGTGAAACCATACATTCAATAAAGTAAATTTTCCCCTGAATATTTACAGTGCAATGTATTCCTTTCTTTTACTTATTCAGTTCACTTGAAAACAATACAATTGATATCACTCCATAGTTAATTTTATTCTATTTCCAATAACCTTCTACCTCTTATATTCGAATTAAGAATAGAGACCATGAACATCAATCATATTGCTAAACACAAATGCACAAATACAGAGTTATATACATAACTATAAAACAAGTACATTTTTATTCACTTGTTCATGTGCTACTTTTATGATTATATACAAAGGCACACCCATAAAGACAAAATAAAACATTACCTCAGTTGATCATGTTCTAGCTTACTAAGTAAACTGCATAATGTTGGTTTGCTCAAGATACCACTGACAATAATTCTACCTATTCTTTGCACTAAGAAAGATAAATCAATAAACATTTAGTGAGAATAAGTATTTTCAAAGGCATAGTCTGAGTCATTTTAAATGTACAATATTCCTTGACTAATAGTAAATGATCCAAGTATTTAACTAGTTCTTTTTAAATTTAGTATTGCTTGAGTAATGGAAACAACCTAATGTTGGGTAATTAGTTACTGTATAAAGAAAACTACTTAAATTATTGGGCTATTTGTCTGATATAGATTTTCCTATTATTTATCATGGTAGGACAAATTTTATTTGAAATATGAATGAAGGTAACAGCTGAGAGCTTCCTTTAATAACTTTGGTATATATTTTGTTTCTGAGAATTTTCTTCTTAAAATACATACATATTTTTACTCCATGGAAGTAACATGTCATAGAAAAGATTGTAAACCATTCAAAATTCTAACTGACATAGTGTAGATAATTTCAAGATGTCAGTGATTCCAATTTAGAAAACAAACCTAATTAATTGTGATTCCATATGGAGGCCTACTGTTAAAGCCAAGAGTGTGTTAATTAGTAAGAATGTATCAGTGTATCTATAGCACTGCCAGGAGAGAGACTTTGAATATGAGAGAATGTGCACATCATTAATGAAGGAGTTTCCTGTTGAGGGGTAGAAATATTTCATCAGCTATAGCACATTCTTTGTGGATTTTAATACTTCTATTATTAAAAAATGATTACTAACTTGATTCAACAAAAATCTTGATACTGGGAAAAGGAGAAAAACACTGCAGCATTCCAACAATTATAATAAAAAGACATCATTGTAAGTTAAGAAATTGATTTTTGTTTTATGAAACAGAAAATAATAAGTTATTTCTCTTTATCACTAGTGCAGACACCTTATTGAACTCTAGCCTCACATACTAAACATTCCATTGACAACTTCAATTGGATATTTAAAATAAAACTCAAAATTAATTTGTCCAAAAGTGAATTTTGTTCTTCTATGTGAAACCTGATATACCAACATTTTTTCCCATCAGAGTTGATGGCAATTCTGTACCTCATATTCTATAGGTAAAAAAACTTGATCTTTTTCTCTCTCTTATATCTCACATTAAATTCAATAGGAATCTTTACTATTATAACTTTGAAATTTATACAAGAATTCAGCCACGGTTCCAAACATCAATAGAATCTGCTCATGGCTGGAAGTATGCTCATATAATCCATACAACCCAAGCCAACTTTCTTCAATAATTTGAATTATTTGCAATAGTCTTCAGTCAGGAATATCTTCTTCCACAAAACTCCTGATGTTTATTATCAAACTAGTAGCCAGATAAGTCATTTTAAAGTCAAGATAATATTATTTCACCCTTCTGTTCAAAATCGTAGTAGACTAAGAAATATGCAAAATGATTATACACCATGACAAAGTGTTGTTTTTCATGGAAGTATGTATTTGATTCAATATTGGAGAACCAATTAATAAAAGACATCATATGAAAAATCTAAAGATGAAAAAACATATGATCATATCAATAGATGCAGGCAACAAAACAACATTCAACGTACATTCTCTTTTCCTTTCCAGCCATTTGTTTTTAATTGGGGTATAGTTGTTTTACAGTGTTGTGTTAGTTTCTACTGTACAGTGAACTGAATAGAGTTCCCTGTGCTATACAGCAGGTTCTCATCAGTTATCTATTTTATACATATTAGTATATATGTCGATCCCAATTTCCTAGTTCATCCCACCCACCCTCTTACCCCCCTTGGTGTCCATGCATTTGTTCTCTATGTCTGTGTTTCTATTTCTCTATTTCTGCCTTGCAAACTGTCTCATCTGTACCAGTTTTCTAGATTCCACATATATGCGTTAATATACAATATTTGTTTTCTTTTTCTGACTTACGTCACTTTCCATGATAGTCTCTAGGTCCATCCACGTCTTTACAAATGACCCAATTTCATTCCTTTTTATGGCTAAGTAATATTCCATTGTATATATATATACTACTTCTTCTTTATCCATGTGTCTGTCGATGGACATTTATGTTGTTTCCATGTCCCAACTATTGTAAATAGTGCTGCAATGAACATTGGGGTAAATATGTCTTTTTGAATTATGGTTTTATCTGGGTATATGCCCAGTAGTAGAATTGCCGGTTCATATGGTAATTCTATTTTTAGTTTTTTAAGGAACCTCCATAGTGTTTTCCATAGTGGCTCTATCAATTTGCATTCCCACCAACAGTGCAAGAGGGTTCCCTTTTCTCTGCACCCTCTCCAGCATTTATTGTTTGTAGATTTTCTGATGATGCCCATTCTAAGCAGTGTCAGGTGATACCTCAGTGTAGTTTTGATTTGCATTTCTCTAATAATAAGTGATGCTGAGCAGCTTTTCATGTGACTCTTGGCCATCTGTATGTCTTCTTAGAAGAAATGTCTATTTAGGTCTCTGCTCATTTTTTGATTGTGTTGTTTGTTGTTTTTTGATAATGAGCTGCATGAGCTGTTTGTATATTTTGGAGATTAATCCTTTGTCAAATATTTTCTCCCATTCTGAGGATTGTCTTTTCGTCTTGCTTATGGTTTCCTTTGCTATGCAAAAGCTTTTAAGTTTCATTAGGGCCCATTTGTTTATTTTTGTTTTTTAATTTCCATTACTCTAGGAGGTGGGTCAAAAAACATCTTACTGTGATTTATGTCAGAGAGTGCTCTGCCTATGGTTTCCCATAAGAGTTTTATAGTGTTCGATCTTACATATAGTTCTTTAATCTATTTTGAGTTTATTTTTGTGTCTGGTGTTAGGGAGTGTTCTAATTTCATTCTTTTACATGTAGCTGTCCAGTTTTCCCAGTACCACTTATTGAAGAGACTGTCTTTTCTCCATTGTATATCCTTTCATCCTCCATTACAAATTAGTTGACCATAGGTGTGTGAATTTATTTCTGGGCTTTCTATCTTGTTCCATTCATCTATATTTCTGTTTCTGTGCTGGTACTGTACTGTCTTGATTACTGTAGCTTTGTAGTATAGTCTGAAGTCAGGGAGTCTGATTCCTCCAGCTGTGTGTGGTTTTTTTTTTCTTTTTCCTCAAAATTGTTTTGGATATTCAGGGTCTTTTTTGTTTCCATACAAATTTTAAGATTTTTTTGTTCTAGTTCTGTGAAAAATGCCATTGTTAATTTGATAGGGATTGCACTGAATCTGTAGATTGCTTTGGGTAGTATAGTCATTTTCACAATATTGATTCTTCCAATCCAAGAACATGGTATATCGTTCCATCTGTGTCATCTGCGATTTCTTTCTTCAGTGTCTTATAGTTTTCTGAGTAGAGGACTTTTGCCTCCTTAGGTAGGTTTATTCCTAGGTATTTTATTCTTTGTGTTGCAATGGTGAATGAGATTGTTTCCTTAATTTCTTTTTGATCCTTCTTTGTTAGTGTATAAGAATGTGAGAGATTTCTGTGCATTAATGTTCTATCCTGAAACTTTACCAAATTCATTAATTAGCTCTAGTAGTTTTCTGGTGGTCTTAGGATTCTCTATGTATGGTATCATGTCATCTGCAAACAGTGACAGTTTTATTTCTTCTTTTCCAATTAGGATTCTTTTTTTTCTTTTTCTTCTCTGATTGCCATGGCTAAGACTTCCAAATCTATGTTGAATAATACTGGTGAGAGTGGACATCTTTATCTTCTTCCTGATCTTAGTGGAAATGCTTTCAGTTTTTCACCATTTAGAATGACGCTTGCTCTGGGTTTGTTGTATATGGCCTTTATTGAGGTAGGTTCCCTCTATGCCCACTTTCTGGAGAGTTTTTATCATAAATAGGTGTTGAATTTTGTCCAAAGCTTTTTCTGCATCTATTGAGATGATCATATGGTTTTTATTCTTCAATTTGTTTATATGGTGTATCACACTGATTGATTTGTGTTTATTGAAGAATCTTTGCATCCCTAGGATAAATCCCACTTGATAATGGTGTATGATCCTTTTAATGTGTTGTTGGATTCTGTTTGCTAGTATTTTTTTGTTTTGTTTTGTTTTTTGAGGATTTTTCCATCTCTATTCATCAGTGATATTGGTCTGTAATTTTCTTTCTTTGTAATATCTTTGTCTGGTTTTGATATCAGGATGGTAGAGTGCTCGTAGAATGAGTTTGGGAGTGTTCCTCTCTCTGCTATATTTTGGAGGAATTTGAGAAGGATAGGTGTTAGTTCTTCTCTAAATGTGTGATAAGCATCAGCAGGTGGACTCTCAACCACTGTGCCACCAGGGGAGCCCTGTTGGAAGATTTTTAATCACAGTTTCAGTTTCATTACTTGTGATTGGTCTGTTCATATTTTCTATTTCTTCCCGGTTCAGTCTTGGAAGGTTATACCTTTCTAAGAATTTGTCCATTTCTTCCAGGTTGTCCATTTTATTGACATGTCATTGCTTGCAATAGTGTTTTATGATTGTTTGTATTTCTGGGGTGTCCATTCAACATACATTCTCAATGAAAACTCTCAACAAACTGGTAGTAGAAGGCAACTTCTTAAACTGATAAGAGACAACTATGAAAAATGGAGATAGTCATACATCATAATAAAGACTAAATATTTTATACCTCAGATGGGTAAAGGGTAACGATATTTTTCTTACCATTCCTATTCAACATTGTACTAGACATCTCAGTTTGTGGAATAAAACTAGAGGCAAAAGGCATATACATTGGAGGGGAAGAAATAAATTTTCTCTATTCACAGATGACATTATTAATTTCATGGAAAAGACCATAAAAATACACAAAAAGGTTACTGAAACTAATAAGTTTATCATGTTTGCAATATACAAGAGCAAAAACAAATAGCAATTGTATTGAGAAATAGTAACATTGAACAATTGGTAGTCAAAATATTAAAATTACACCATATGCACTATGCCAAAGACTATGACATATTTTGTTATAATTTTTTAAAGCTGTATCCCAAAAAACACTAAACATTGCTTAAAGCAATCAAATAAACCTATATACATAGATTGATTTAACATGTTTATGAGTTGGAAGATAATATTTTAATATATTAGTTATCTTCAAATTGTTCTATAGAGTCAGTTTAACCCCACTGAAAATTCCAGCAGGAGTTTTGTAGAAATCTACCAGTGATTTTTAAATTTAGGTAAAAAGAATAATAATTAAATTATTAAAAACAATTTTGAAAATTAACAAATTTGGTTGACTGCTTTTACCTGATTCCAAGCTCATGCTATAATTTTAGTAATGAAGGTAGTATATTTAGTGAAAATATCTAAAGCAAGTAAAAAAAAATAGAGATTCAGGGGTGCTGAACAAATTGGACATTGATATGACAATAGATAATTTTATGATTTTTCTATACTGCCTCTCCTGTTTCCTTATTCAAGTCACAAAATTTTTCTGTCTTATTTGCTTCTGGAAACTATACGGAGTTACACATCATTTTTAAGTCTTTGATCTAGTTTGATTTAATTTTTGTATATAGTGTAAGGTACTTTTTTTTTTTTAATGGAAGATTTTTTCTTAATTCCAACTAGACAGCTATGAGTTATTGGTCTGAAAACTAAATATATCAGAAAGTCAAGAGTGATTTGGAAAATTCACTGGAGATTTGGCATCTAGAAAGTTTGTACAATGGCTGAAAAATCCTCTATTTGATAATTGAGCATAGCTTTGACTATACCATAAGAGTGACAAGCAGCTTCCTGTTAAGGAAAACAAAAAAATAAACAAAAGTAAAAATGAGATGAAAACTTTATTACTCCATTCAAATATTTTGATAAAAAAAATCTTTAAAGCAATCGGTGCATGGTGGCACACTTTCTCAGTTCAATGCTCCTAAGGATAATCGAATAGAAGTGTTTTTCAAGTTGTTATTCTATTTTCGTTGCTGTTGGTTAGAAACATAATATTTTCTCTGAGTCTAGACTTTCACACAAACCCATCTCATCAGAGTCAGATATTTATTCCATTTCAACAAAGATATCCATTATTTTTTCCATATTAATCATTGATTACGTTTTCATATAAACATTAATTTCTGCATAAAAATATTCATTTGTCTATACATGTGTGTATATAATATTTGTCTCTCATTATTTGTTTATTTAAAGGAGCATATTTTCATCATTTTTTCTCAAAAATTCTCAAAATTATTAGCAAAATAGATTTAGATCTTGCTTCAACTACAAGAAAATGAAGCATAAAATAAAGGTGGATTTCTATTATTTATGGAGATTGGTTTTCAGATATATGAATTAGGTCCATACAGTCAGAGTCATTAAAATTTTAAATGTATCTTGTGTTTTCTTGTTGTACCTCTACATGCTACCATATTTTTTAGACTTCTCAATTACAGGTGAAATTCATTAATATGTTTATTGTACTGACTATAGGATAGTAGATATCATATCCACAAAATAATCCTGACAAATATTTTTAATTATTTTAATTGACATTCATTTTTGCATGGAAAATATTCAAAATGTAAAGAAGTGGATAAAGTGAAAATGATTTTCACTCTAACTCCTGTTCCTATAATTGTCAAAATTTTCTCTGAATAGATAACTAATATTGCCAGTTATATTTGTATACTTTCAGGGATATTTTGTGGAAGCATGCATGTATAGGTGACTTTTACATAATTGTAATACTGTACAGGTACAATTGTGTGCATTACATTTATCACACAATGAAATAACTTAAACACATTTCCTATCTTTTACTGGCAAGTTTTTTGAGGGAAATAATGTTAATCTTGAAGTTACATATCACCAGGGTCTTATATATTTAAAAACTGAAAATTAAAAGATTTGTTTTAACCCAGTTTCAATTGAAAAATGAATTTTCTTGTGACATTTTTAAAATGGCAGATTAATACTATCCTCCAATAAAAATAACCAGACTTCCTTGGAGAAATGTCTGATTCTAGGCTGGGGTAGGAAATACACAAGATGAGCCTGGAGTATCTTGTACTACCAGAAAATAACGGCTTGTTGATAAACCAGAAAACAACAAACAAAACCTATTTGTGGGTGCAGCAGATCAAACGCACAAAGGAGGCAAATGCAAGAACTTGCAAAGGCCAAAGCTGAGACAATTTGACCAAGAAGAAAATAACACAATATAAAAATATAACCCAAGGTTTCAAAGAAACATTCATATGTCCATACTGATATACACAATGATTGATAAAATAATAAATTGAGAAGAAGAGATAAATATCTCATACAGAAAAGTTCCAAATAATTTATGTCATTAATGACTATCTTCCCCCACTACATTGTAAGCCCCCAATGGTAAAAACCATGTCTCTGTTTTCACCATTTTATTATCAATGATTTACTAAGTTCATGATACATAAAGGATTATCAATAATTATTTGTGGGTTAAATTAATCGATACAATAATATATTAAACACAAATAGGAATTTTATCAATGTGAAAAATTTGATATATAGTTAATTTTAGTTAATTTTCCCTTATATTTTATATAAATAAACAATATATTTTATAGCCGTTTAAAGAACTCTACCTATGTAATTTTTTTATGCTTCCTTTTACCTGCACAGGTACCATTTCATCCCAGTTTTATCTATTTAGAAAGACTTATCCCTTTACCACCTGTAGTAGGCAGAAAAATGTCTCTTTGAAGAGCTCCATCCCCTAATCCTTAGAACCTGTGAATTTTGAACAAGGTAACAAGTCTAAAGAAGGAAATATTCTGTGACAGATTAGCTTTATAAGGTTTACTAAACCAAATGTTATTTTAAATTCTACTTGAAGACTTTATTTTATCATTTGGCAGCTCATCTTCCTTTCTCTTTGGAAGTAAAATTTTCCTGGGGCTAGGTGAGAAACTAACACCAACGCTGGGACACTGGTATTGCCTTTCTGATTCTTGCAACAGAAAAATCAATATGATCTCTTTTGTGTGATCAGTAACATCATGATACATAGTGCTATATATTTCTTCTTATGACCTTTATGAACTTCAAAATGTTTCCTTCAAAAAGTTTAGATAATAGTGAAGGAGTTATGAAAGTTAAAAGATTGCTATTATGTGTAAAACATCTAAGACAGACAGAAAACAGACTTTCACCTTATATCTGTGTCCCTCGAACAGTATTGAGGTTGCAGTCACAAGATGAATTCAACTTTTTTTTTATAACCATGGGGTAACAAATTTAGAAGCTTGCTCTTGAACTTGGATCTTTCGATGCACTGATATTTGATTCCTATCACAGTACCAGATTTACTTCAAATGCAGGCAACATTGTGTAATATGAGTAGAAATAACCATGTTTAAAAGTTGCTAATATTACTACTTGAAGGTGTTCCTAGGACAAATGGGAAAAAAAATAGGTATTAAAAGACTGACTGTTATTTAGGAAACCTGTTGGTAATAGGGTATGAACCTCTGGCTGAATTGTTCAAGTTGACCTATTCCTGCTTTCACTGCAGCTCAGAGGAGTTCAAAGGTTAAGCTGTGAAGACAAGCTCTAGGCCAAGTAAAGTAGGAGTTCCTGGACCTCTGTCTTCAGAATAAAAAGGGAGAAGAAGAGGAAGAGAAACTAGCAGAAGGTTTAGAGAAAATGGAACACACAAAGACCTCTGCAACAATAAAGAAGGAAAGGGCAAGTGAATAGTGACCATATGCACTGAGCTAATATCCTTCCATTTTAGGAACACAAGGATGTCTTACAAAATGTCTTTGGTCGCATTCCTTCTCTTGTACTGAGCACTATAATGTACAAAAAAACTAATTTTATTAAAAATTGTCTTGATCCCTGGACAAATATACTGGAAAGAATAGGTAAGAGTAGTATGTGTATGGCTCCCATGTGGACCTACCAGTAAACGTAGCTGCCACTTTTGAATTCTTTTCCCTGGTCACCCTGAGTTTTGTCACTTTGAAATAATGTGTTGGATATTCTCAGTAACGGACATCATTACCCAGGAGTATTTCTTGTGAGTGAACTGATTTATTTTCCTTTTAGTACTTTTCCAATTCTTTTGAGAAATCAAGAAGAAACAAAAATGTGTCTTAAAAAATGTTAGAGTATAGACATTCCAGTTGGAAGAAGCTTGGTTATCAACAGTTATTTATTTAAAGTCTTTGACATTGAATCATTTCCGATACATTTTAAATTTCTATTTATATATTAGCTCTAAATTTCTTACATTTGGAAGATTTGAATTCAGAATTTGTCATTTTCATGCTCTTGAGAAGTGAAGGAAAAAGTTTGTTATTCATGTTTTTATAAAGGCTCTGGTTTGGATATTTGTATTAGCACTAGTTTGTTTTACCAGTTAAAGATATATGGACATCCCTCCTATCCACAGGGGATCGGCTCCAGGACTGCCACCCCATGGACACCAAAATCCTTGGATGTTCAAGTCCCTCGTATAATATGGCATAGTACAGTCAGCCTTCTGTATGGTGCAGTGCCCTCAATATCAGCAGGTGGATGTGGAAGCCAGGGGTACAGAGGCCAATTGTAATGCTTTATGTCTTGACCAGGCAGGTATATACAGATTATCAAAGCAAGGCACAGAGAAAATGGTGTGATTAATTTTTTTTTTAATCGAAACATATAGCTGATCACAAAGTAGTATTTGACAAAATGTCTCATGTAGTATGATTATATTGCATCAGGTCAAATCCAACAAAATACATATTCAGGTAAATATATGTGGTATGATGAGGAATTACTCTTAGTGGGGAAAGAGAACAGCCTGGGGGTACACTGGTAAATTCTGATATACTGATAACATTTTAATCTCATTTTATATACATAAAATATTTATTATATAATTTTAATCTATAGTTTAATGTTTGGAATATATAGCTTGATATAGATGTATGTTACATAATAAAATAAGTGAAATTTGGAATACACCAAGTAAGAAATAGATGATTTTCTGAGTTTTCACATAGCAACGTATTAATTTTCCTTTGGCAGAAACAGAGACCAAGATGGACATCAATAACTAAACATCTAGGGGAATGGGCAGATTACAGAGTCATATTTCTAAGACAAAAAAAGGTAGAGCCTGGAATTTAACTTAAAAATCAAGATTGCACATCATCTCTGATATGTGTCCTCAACACCATGTTCAGATATTGAAAACCCCCCAAACGATTTTATTTAAAGTTCTTACTGTACCAATAAAATCTCTGAATAAAGATGAGGGGTGATTTTTATTTTTATGTCATTATTCATTGTACTTACCAGGATTTTTATTAAGAAAGTATAGATAAACATAAAACATCCACACACTTCATACATATATATATATATATATACATACATTAACATATATATTATTAAAATATAACTGAGATGCCATAAAGTATTATTGTTCAAAGTCTTATTTATAAATTTTTATCTAATTTACATCTATTTAATTACTCATTCTTAATAATTATATTTAGATTACTCATGAAAATTTCATGAAACATTAAACATCTAACCATCATATTAAATTACTTTTCTTGCTGACAAATTATATAACAGATTTAACATGAGTTTATTTGATATTTAGTAAATGTGGGTAGAAATTAAAGCATTATATTTAATACTGATAACTCTAAAGACATGTTTGTTTTAATTAAACAAATAAACTTAAACTAGCTTTTGTTCACCAAAGATTATCCTAGATCATGTGAACTCAAAAAACATCTGGATTATTATCTATATTTCTGAGAGCATATGTGATTTATCTAAATGCTTGACAGTCTTTAAGTTAATAAACAGAGCTCTTTAAAAATTATTTTGGCAGTATCACTGAGAAGTAGAAAAAATATCACACATTTATAACATACATACACAGACATATATAAACATACAAATAGACTCAAGCAGAGATCTTACAGCTTTTATTTTAAAATTTTAACCATGAGACAGTTAAGATAATGCAAAACTCACCAGTTTATATAAAAACACTTGCATCCAAATTGTGGTTTTGGCAGATGAAATAAGATTACCTGCTTAGAGGGAAGATGGTTAAAGATTTTTACTAATATTTGTGGAAGAAATTTTAAAGATTTTTTTGTAAGCCTAGTTTTCAAAAAAGCATTCTTTTTTCTCCTTCTGATGAGAATTACCTTCATTCCTAGAGAAGACCAGGTAGAATACTTACATCTCAGCAGGCACAAAGAAAGAATGCAAGGTCCACCAAGTAGAATTTTTTCCCCTAAGTTCAGATTTTTTCAATATCTGCAAAACTTTGGAGATGAAGAGGCAAGGTTTTGGGGTTGGTAAAAATAATATGTGAGCTTTGAATTGTTTCTAGAGCCACATTTCTCTTTTTGTAAAGAATCCATTTGTAAGACCAGTACAGTTGTTTTTAATTCCTTACAGAACTGGGTTGTAACCTGAATGATATAATTATCTTCAATTTGCTTCTTTATATCAGGGATAAGATTTTCAACTAAGATGAAAATCAAAAGATTTCTGTATTCTATATTCAGAGCTCTGTGTCTTTAGAATGTTTTAGTAAATCCTTCTACAAAGACTTCAGAATGTATTTCTTTCCCTCTGGGTATGTAGTTTCATTCTAGCAGAGAGGAGAGGCCTAAAAATTTTATCTTTAAGGCTATGAATAACACCTTCAACTTGGTCAATTCTTGACCATAGAGTTACTTAGAAAAAAATAAAAAACTTTTTAGGTTTCAGCTGGGACAAACAGTAAATATTTCTGGAAGTATAAAACAGCCCATGAATGACAGAGGCATCCCCAAAGAGGGTGCAAAAGATACTATCCTCCCAAGATTGAGAGTCACTCCCAAAGACAGCCAAAAGAAAGAAAGACCAAGAAAGTTCCCCTGTGAGCTGTTAACAGTGGGTAAGACCCTAGCCACAAATAGAGTGCAACCGACATTTCTGTTCAGCTGTATTTGGGGAGCCCTCAACTTGATGGTTGCCAAGCTAATTTCTCAGGACACAAAATGAGACAAAAAAGAAGGCACTAGCTGTCCCTAGGAGAGAAAGAATTGACAACCAATGGGTACCTGAAAGCAAACTCACAAGTCACAATTCAAAGATCTAATTTTACAACATTTTTTTTTTGCCTGCTTATCTGAAATTGTAAAAGAAGGGGCAACATGACATTTTACCTTTCTATCATGACCAGGCACCACGGTAGAGATCTGAGAGATCTCACTTTAGTAAGAATTCTTACCTTTTGCTGCCTTCTGCGAGTTTCCCAGAATCCCATCTGCAGGTTCTAGAGTGAGTGGGTTATCCCAGCTGGTCTCATCCTGGTCACCAGAAATTGTTAGAGAAGGAAAAATAATATTTCCTCTACCACTTATATTGAATGCTTGGCTGAGACCCCTTTTTATCTGGGGCACCTCATAAATGGATAAGCTCATTTAAAATAGTTTATCTGCTGTGGCCACTGTAATTCAAGATTATCTTTGGTAAGATTAACCTACTTGCTCAGCCTTAAAACAAAATTGTATTCATCTGAGGCCTTACACTGGACCCACTCCATTTTCAGTCAGATCCAGTCAGACCCTGGACCCAGTTTGATAACTAAGTTGAACCCAGTCTGACTTTTGCTCATTTCTGAACCCAGCTCAAATAAATGCCCAGAAAAAGTCTGAAAGCTCTTAACACAAAAACTTCAAGGTTAGGGCCTGAGAAGATCCAACCCACCACCTCCAGAGGCAGCGAGAAAGACGTGAGCTCAAGGCCTTCCACAGGCACCTTTGCCTTTGCTCCTAGAGGCCTTCAGGGTCTTCTTAAGTTCCCTCTTCTGATGCCAGCACTGCTAAAAGATAAACTAAGACATATTTTTTTAAAAAATAAGAGATATTTCAGCAAAAATTAATTTCAATCAGGCAGTGTCCAATCTAGCAGATAGAAAGGAGCTCCAAGGAGCTCTACAAAATAAGAGACTTATATAGGCAGAGGGGAGCAGGAGCAAGGCAGTTATAGTAGGCAAAAAAAGAAAAAAGTTGGATATTACAAGGTCATTTTTCTTTAGGGGATGGCAGAAGTTTTTCAGGCAGATTACCTACTCAGTGCCTATGAGATGATTCCTGACTGACTGGTTTAAGATTCTATTTCTGGGAGAGCTGAAACTCTCCCAGAAATAAATTTAAGTCTAAAATAAATTTAGGTAATAAATTTAGGTCTCACTTTGTATATGTGGGACTTAGCATAAGTGACTCCATTTCTCTTGATTATTGTTATCTTCAAATGTTAAATATCTCTAATACACATTCCTTTCAAATGTAAAATGTTCAACAGTGTATGAACACTAAATTGATTATTCACTGACTAGCAAAAGTTAACCATTTAAAGTTAAAAATAAAGTTATTCTCTTTTACAAGGAATACACAAAGACTGTGTGTTTTTATCTACTTGGCATTGGTGATTATATAAAGACTTTCAAAAAGGCCTACTCTAATTTTATCATGAAAGAAAACAAAAACAATGAAACAAACAAAAAACCTAAAAACTACAATTGTTTTAGCTTGTCGCTCTTAGAACTGAGCTAACAGAAAGAAATCATTTAGATTCAGGATGTGCTTTTCCTATTACTCTTAAAAATCTTTATTTGGTGGGGAATAATTTTCTATATCACACAAAGTATTTTAGATATGGCAAACAAGTCTATGATAGTTAATTGTCCACTCACTGCTAGGAGATATGGAAACAAGGTCCTTATATTCCCCTATTTATTTTAGAATCAGCTGGTCAGTTTTCATTTTCAGTAACCCTGATAGGATTATGTTTTGGGGAGAAGGTTGCTTCATATTCATAAATGTGTTATATCTCTCTGTCTGTTTTTCATCTTCATTGTGGTATAATTGACAAAGTTGTATGTGTCGAAGATATACAACTTGATGTTTTGATATATGTATGCATTGTGAAATAATCACCACAATTACGCTAATTCACATATCCATCATGCTCCATACCTCACATAGTTACATATATATATATATATATATATATGTAGTGTTATTAAACAAAAAAAGAGGGATATTCAAGAAACTAAATGCTAGAGATGGACTGTTTTAATTTTCTTTCTTATTATTTACCTAACTTTTTACCTAACTTGTTGAACACATAATGTTACTGGCCTCTGCTTACGAACAAAAAGAAAAGCATTATCACCTTATCCTGAAACTCAGTATGCCTTGGAACCTCTTTCAGATCAAGACCTAATTCAAAATGTCCATCATTATTTTAAAACCCTCTGAAAATATATTGCAATATGCTTCACAGCTATTCTACTCTTTTTGCTCTGTTGCCTTTTCCTAATACAGGAAACTGATTCTCTTCTTTTAAATTTGTTCAATTCTGTGACTCTTTTCCAGTACTTTGCTGTTGCAAACATTTTTTTCCATTTCAGATCAGTTTTAATAGAATAAAAAGTTGGTTTTTTCATTGCTAAATACATTTCTGATTTCAGATATTATTGCAATATTATTTTAATATAAATATTAGTCACGCAAAATAATTATATACACAAACTCTTTGAAGTAGTTTATTCAAGTTCATTTTGTAGACTAGGGGATAAACATATTCTGAGAATGAGAGTGATTAAATCAATCATTTATTTATTGAACAAAATAGGAAGGTGCCTGAAATATGTTGAATGCTGTGCCAAAAAGTGCGGCTAAAGAAAAGATAGTTCTCCCTCCTTATAATTTGTTAAAAGAATATAAAATCAGTAATAATGGTACAATACCACAAATGGTCGGTCCTCTGTACCACGTTTAAAAGATCATAGAAGAAGGTTGGTTTTTGTCTGGATTTATAAGAAATGCTTCACACAAGATGTAGCAGAGATCTTGGGATTAACTTTATGATAATTTAGTTCAATTTCTTGGGAAACTTAAAGCTAAGGAATACAATCAATGCTTAAGTGAATTGCTAGAGTTTGCACAACTTATTAGTGATAACTCACAACTGTAACTTAGATCAGGGATTATAGTTTTAAAAACCTCAGAAGCCTATAGAGAGAGGGCAGGATGAACAATGATGAAAATATATAACCTTGCATTCATTACACAAGTGGTGTTAACCTAAAATAAACTGCCAGATATTTCTCTAATAAAGATGTGTCTTTTGAGGAACAACAAAAATTTCAGTTTGGGGTCTGCAATCATGGAGAGCCATGTGCAAGTCCCCACAAGGCAAGAGGGGAAGCTTACTTTTATAGAAGGGAAAGGAATTTGGTGGGAGGGCTATAGCAAACAGAGTTCATGCTTATCGTTGGCTGATTCCTTGCCAGGAAAGGAATCTTTCTTCCTGTTGGACTCTATCTTCACAGGACATGACTGGTCCCCTTTTTGGTCTCCCAATTCTATTAACTTGAGGTTTCTGTTTATTATTATTTTTTACACTTTCTCATTTTCATCAAGATTTTTCTCTGAAAGCATCACTGATGAAGAGTTAGGTTTTCCAGTTTCAGAGGAGTTTTGTCTCTCAATTCCAGGAAGGTACTTTCCAAAGCATAGTGTCTCATGTCAAAGGAAAAGTGCATAGATTGGAAACTTATTGAGTTTACATGTGACTGACAAGGAAAAGTAGGAGGGAGAACTCTCAGGCACTTTTTATCTAAAGTCTGTGTGTTCACTGAAGTGTTATGCCATCAACAAACATTTGGTGACAAACTTCTAACAGGCCTGGTCTGAATATCTTTCAAAAGTTATCTCATTGATGTTGTCTGCTTCAATTCCAAGAAATCTTTACTTTCAGGTCATCTGATTATGTGCAGGTCCAGTCTGGATTTGGTACTTTCTTTGGTATGTCACATAAATCCAAAAGTCTATTCCTTGGAATTTAATGGCACAAGGTTTTTCTAATGTTATATTATGGGGGCCTTTCTAGCAGTGTTGAAGAGAGTTTTTCTGAAGGTGTCTTTTCCAATAGATGAAATCTCCAAATTGAAAGCTGTGATGCTTAAGGTCTGCATCTCCCAAGAGTGCACTGTGAAAAGATTGTTTTACCGAAACACAGTTATTTTTACTAGAAGCAATAAGGCCTTTGCCATATTAGAGTACCTCTCTATTTGTCAGTTGAGGGTCAAAAGAAGTAGGAATCAAATGCATCCTGTGACTATCTCAAAGGGTAAAAGTTTAAGAATTCCAAAAGTGGTGAATCTGAGAATTAGAAGGAACAATGGCAAAGCTTTTGGCCAAGGTATTTGGTAAACCTCCACAGATTTAGCTAACTGAATCTTAATAATTCCATTAATGTGGTCAACTAAGCCATAGGATCGTGGGTAGTAAGTGCACTGAAAGTGTTGTAAAACCAGCCAAACGGTACAGACTTGTCAAAGCACCCAGACAGTAATATGGGTTGGTTGATCACAGTGAAGTTTGAGAGGAGTTCCCCAGGCGGGGATAATCTTTTCCAAAAGGACTTTAGCCACAGAAAAGGCAGTAGCCTGTTAGCAAAGAAAGGTTTCAGTAGGGTGTGAAAACATAAGGACCATAACTAAAACATATTTATACCCACTAGATGGAGAAAGTTGTATGAAATCCATGCCACAAATTGTCCATTAAACAGCTTAAAATGTCTGAAAGCAGTACAAACAGGTTTCCCTAAGTTGTACTTTGAGTAAGTGGGACAAGTGAGGTAAGCACTTCTGGGGATCTTGCTAATGTTTACCTACCAATATTAATTCATAAAGGCTATCATTTTGTCAGTAAACCAAAAGTTTAATGCATGTACAGTAGTGAGGAGTGGGCATTTTTGGGTGTCTGGCAGGACTGGGTTGTTTTTTGGTCCAAACCAGAGCTTTCTCTTTTTATCAAACCAATAATTGTTGAATTTCTGATCTTGTTTTTTCCTTTTCTGTGGCCAGTGTTTGGCTTCTCTGGTGAGTTTTTCTAAGTTATTATTTGGGGAACTATCCCTTTGGACCATGACAGAAGTTTGACTGCTTTGGTCTTTTTAATAGCAGCATTTCTTTCAGGAATATCATCAAGATGATTTCTCTTAGCTTCCAGAGAATCAAGTTTAAAATGGTCCAAAATCTCAATAATAGTTAAAGCAGCAGGGAAATTTATTACATCCAATAATTCCTGAACATAGGGGTCATTTTAAATTTTATTTCCACTGGAAGTAAGGAAGACACATTACTTGAACAATATTCCAAAATCATGAACTACCCAAAAAGCATATTTACTGTAAGAATAAATATTGTATGAATAGATATTTAGACAAGGAAGTTTTGTCTTTGTCTAAAATACAAGAGCATATAATTCATCTTGTTTGGCTGAAGGAGCCATAGGTGAAGATGCTGTCTCAACAACATCAGCAGGAGTTGCAATAATTTACACAGCACAATATTTACCAATGTCACCTTTTAAATAACCATCAGTGAATCATGAGAAGTCAACATTTCCCAGAGGTATTTCCAGTAGATCATCAGGAGGAGTCAGAAAGTGATCTATCAGCATTAAACAGTCATGGGGGACTTTGTCAGTGACAGAAGGGAAAAGAGTAACAGGGATAAGATTACTATAACATAAGAGTTATGTGAGGAGCGGTTAATAAGACTTCATAAGAGGTGAGGTGGCTGGCTGAGAAATGTTGAGTTTGATAAGAATTTAGGAGAATTTCTACTGCATGAGACACAAAAATGGTTAGATCTCGCAACCATTTTCACAGTGACTTTAACTTAATTGTTGATGGTCATAATGGCTCTAAGGCAAGAGGGGGTTTCCTCATGCCACAGGGTCCAGTTACTGGCTATAATACCTTATGGGTCAACGGTGGTTCCTGTGTTTTCTGTTAAGTACTCCAAGGGCATTCCATTCCTTTTCATCTACCAAGAGGAAAAAAGGGAATATGATAATTGAGATGCTCGAGGGCAGATGGATTAACCAAATTCTATTTTAAGGCCTTGAAGTCTATGTAGTCTGGTTCTTCCCATAAAATTGGATCAAGATTGTTTTGTTTAGTAAAATATATAGAAGTTTGGCCATAAGAGAGAAATTTGGAATCCAATTTCAGTGATAACCAACTAGTCTGAGGGTTGAAAGCTTTAGCAAGTGGATTTTGTCTTCCCGTGAAGAAACTTGAGAGGGTAAGCAAAGAAACAAATCATCCCCATATTGCAACAAAGTAGAACCTCTAGGGAACTTTATGTCAGTCATAACTGCCTTCAGGATTTGTGAGAAGTAAGAAGGACTCTCAGTAAAATCCTGAGGCATTACTGTCCAGGTGAAATATTTTTCTTCCCAATTGAAGAGAAGATGGTATTGGCTAACTTCATCAACTGGAATAATATAGGATGAACTGCATAAAGCAAGTACAGTAAAGAATTTACTTCCAGTGGGAAAGAACATTAGCCATGTATGATGATGGGGAACAATAGGGTATAAAGAGATAACAATGTTGTTTATTACATAGAGGTCCAGGACAGTTCTCCACATTCCACCCTTAAGTTTCTCACCAGTAAAATGGGAGGGCTAAAGGGGCTAGTATATGGGACGATGAAGCTTTGAACCTTGTAATCTTTCTATTATGGGTGTTATGCCTTGAAGGGCTTCTTCATTCATAGGGTATTGATTAATTCTGGGAAGAGGTTTTGAGGGATCTATTTGAATCTTGATGGGAGGTGCACTATGAATTTTGCCAGTATTGGTTAGAGACTTTGCCTATAAGGAATGTAGTAGCTAATTCAATAAGAACAAATAATCAGTGTTTCTAGAATCAGCTCTAATAATGTCAGAGATGAAACAAAAAATGTCAAAGGGTGATGACTTTGATGACTACTGTCAAATTCTAGAATTATTTCCCCCTTTTGGAAGAAAGATATTCTGGCATGATACTTCTCTAAGAAGTCTCAGTCTAATGGGTAGATGCAGAGGAACAAAGGAGAAAAAGGTGGGTATCCCTCGAACCTAAACAAAAGGAAATAGGTTCAGAGACAGAAACTTCTTGAGGTTAGTTAAAAATCTCCATTATTTGAACTGTTTTAGTACTCTGAGGCAAGGGCTGTCTTATAGTAGTGGGGTTGAGCACAGAGAGAGTGACTCCAATGTCAGTTAGGACTGGAAGAGGTTTATACCCAATCTGGAGAAATGTTTCTCCAAGCCCATTAAGAGGGAGGATTGGGAAGAGCTCCTGTAGTTCCTCAGCATTGAGAATTGAGAAGACATTTAAATGCTGGTTAGAGAACTCAATGTGCCTAAAGTACTTAAATTTGTAAAAATCTTTTTCCCAGCTTTTTGGTTCTTTGCAATAATACAAGAAGCTAGGAAAGTTTGGGGTTTTGTTTTTTGGGTTTTTTTTTAGGATACTTCATTTGCTGGAGTTAAAGATTAGGAATTTTTGCAGTCTTTCTTTGAGGTGACTCACCTAGTGAGTGAGAGGGCTGGTTTGCCAGATTAATTAAATATAGATAGATGTAGTTTGCAATTCCATCCTGGTCCTTTTTACTAGAAGGAAAGGTTCTGGTTCAGCCTGTTAATAAACATAGTGTTAAAAGCTACCTGGGTGGAATCAACATTTGAAGAAAGGTCAGAATTAAAAAAAATATATCTGAAGTTGATTCTAATTGTCATGAACAGGTTCATCATTTTGATCAAGCCTGAATTTTGCTACAATCAATAGACTTTTGAAAAGCCCTAGGAATTTTTTAACAAAGTTGCCCAAGCCTGACCATACATATAATAAATCAGCAGGTAGATCTCCTGGTTGTAATTTTTGAGACCTTTTCAGATTTTCCCAATTAGTGTTTTTCATCCAATGCTGGGCCCTGCATTCACTAATAAGCATATAAAAATTGCATATCAGAGAAACCAGGTTGATAAGTTTGATGGCTATATTAAGTTCCTCAGAAAATATGTGAGGATCTTTGGCTATTTTGGGAAAAGTTTTGACTGTGACTCCCAGTTCATCTTTAGTCCAGGGAATATAAGAAATTAAGGGTTTATTCTCTGGATTCTCAGAAGGTTTAATTTTAAAGGAACAGGCTTGACAAGTTGAGAGAAAAAAGGGAGTGTGGAGAGTTTCAGACATCATCTAGAGAATTCGTGTGGAGGGATTCCAGGATAGAGGAAACATAGGAGGCATGGAAGGGAAGGGGGGATATGGTGCCAGAGATGGAGTCTGAAGAGGAGCTGAAGAAGGAGGAGCTGAAGGAGGAGCTGAAGGAGGAGGAGGAGCTGAAGGAGGAGGATAATATTCTACCAGAGGGGGAGCCTGAGAAAAAGAAGCCAAGGAAGAAGAGCCTGAGGTTTCAGAAGCCTTTTTATCTTTCTCTAATTTTTTATTTGCCTCAGTTACTCTTAAAATCTTATTGTGAAGATAGGCAATTTCAGACTCCTAATAATGTGGGGAAGCATCAAGATATGAGTTGACATAAACATTCCATTCAGTTCTGGAAAATTTTGAGCTACTGTAATCTAATTCAACTATAAAAAAATTAGTTTGGGGGATTTCAAAATTTCCCCTTAATGGTCATTTATATTCTAAATTGCCTTTGGGTATTACTGAGTGTCCTGATTTCTCATAAATCCTGAAGGCTGATCGGGATGACATAAAGTTCCCTAGAGATTCTACTTTGTAGCAATGTTGGATGATTTATTTCTTTGCTTTCCTTCTCAAGCCTTTCACAAGAAGACTGCATCCACTTGCTAAAATATTTAGGCTAAAAGGGAATAAGGTCATGAAAGAAAACTGCAGTTTTCTCAAACTTAGTTTCAATATGAAACTGAGCAGAATTGTACAACCTCCCCACCAGATACAAAGGCCCTTCCATGGCCCCTTCCTGTTCTTTGTAGAAAAGCTGAGGTTTCCCATGCCTCCATGAGTCACAAAAGAGCAGGCTCAAGCAGTTAATGATTAAGACAATAGAGTCACAGAATCTGTCAGTGTCTGATGCACATTCCTGAGTTGTTTTACAGATACTATAGCTGCATGATGCTATATCAGAGGCAAAATGGTAACTGCATGATGACCAGACTGCAGCCATGACATAACCTCCCCCATCTTGAGAAATCACAATTCCAAGAACGGGTCTTAATAGGATGGGTTTAAATTGTTCATAATAATCTGTATCTTTGTGGGCGTCAAAATAACTGTGGCTTGTTCTGCCTGTATATGTAAGCAGGCAACTAAAAGTGTCAGCAAAGAGATGCTACAGACTCATGTCGACATCTTCCATTCTAAGAAAGCACCCTATGTCAGCTTGAAGAAGTTAAAGAAGATGCACCTTCACCCATAATCCCATAGAAATGGAGCGATGTCTGACAATGGGGATTTGTAAGCAGCATTTGACAGGCAGCTCATTGCAGGAAGCAGTTCTCTGCAGGAGACCCCTTTTGTCTTGTCACTTTAGCAAAGCTATATTGTAACTAACCTTTAAACCAGGCACACCTATGCTCTACTCATCTCCAGCCCAAGCTCACATTTCATATCTTTTGATTATACAATACCTCACCTAACTTGTTGGTTCTCTCCTTAGATCAAAGAAATAGAAATGAAGAATAAGTAATTAATGGGTAACTAGATCTTTTCCCCAGCTTCCCATTCAGTAATATCATGAGCAAACTGTGTGACTGTGATAGCATCTAAAGAAAAATCACAAGGAGTCAACAAGTCTGCAAGCAATGGGAGATGGGTGACAAATCTGACCTGTCTCAATGGTTAATTTAGATTACTTCCCCTTTTTCCCTTTAAAAACTTTCATGGCCAAGTATAATATTTGGAGTTGGTTCTGGGACACAAGTCCACTTTCTCCCCAGGTTGCCAGCTTCCTGAATAAAATAACCTTTCCATTCTTACCAGCCCTTGTCTCTCGAGTATTGATTTTTGAGCTGCAAGCAGTGGAACCTGAGTTAGGTAACAAATATTTAGAGTATCTGACATCAGAAAAAGAGTTACACTAAGATCCAGATAGATTTCATGTTGTCCTAAATTTACCAAAACCCAAAATTAAGTGCCCCCAGTGGGGGAGAGCCTTCAAAATATTTAGACAACAGGAATCACATTTCTCAAAAATTTTCCTCTAACATAATAGACATGATAAAACAACTTTCATACAGTTCAACAGCTTAAGGCTCAAACAGCTCAACTCAAACAGCCTGAAAGCTAATAACAGCCTGTTCTAAGGAAAGAGTTTGGTCACAGAGGAGCCAGGAAAAAGCCTTTTCAGTCAGTTTCAAGTACACAGCCCCTATTTCAAAGAATGGGTTGATGGCTGAACTGGCACAGTTTCAGTGAAACAGCACCTGTTCCTGAAGGAATGGGCTGATGCTTCCCATCCGGCTTCAGGTGAAAAAGACTGATTTCAAAATCACACCAAAGTGCCAAATGAATACTCACAAACAGAACAAGGCCTTAATCAGAAAGAATGAAACCTTAAAATAGATCCTAAATAAAACCTGGATAGTTTCAAACACAAAGAGGGAGTGAACTCTGATCTAGGAAGAAGATGTACCTTCAAACACAAGAGTTGGCAAGAAGAGCAGTAAGCACAAAGGGTTCAACTGTGGGTACTGCACCAGTTTACTCATCAGCCCAGGACCCTTCATGCATATTCTCTGGTCCTTGTACTTGCCACCAAAATACTAACCTAAAACAAATAGACTTCCAGATATTTCTCCAACAAAGATGGGTTTATTCAGGATTAGCAGAAAATTGAAGTCTATAACCATGGCAAGCCACATGCAACTCCCCACAAAACAAGGGAAAGAGAAGCCTTTTATAGAGGGAAGAAGGAAGTTGGGAGAGGTAAACAAAAAGTAAAAACACACAAACAGTCTCTGGCTTTTCATTGGCTAAGTCCTTGCCATGAAAGTAGAAGAGTTTTTTTTTTTTTTTTCTTCTTCTTCTTCTTCTTTCTATTGTCCTCTACTATCATCACAGGGTGTGAGAACTCATTTCTGTTCTCTGACTCTATTTAACTGAGATTTCTGTTTATTAATTTTTATAGTGGAGGTAATAGGTGAGCTAGAGGGCATGCAGAATCCAGGAATCTAGATTATTAAGTAAAATTTTGGCTCATATTTTGATTTGTTTGTTCATTTGGTAATATTTTTCTAGTCAAATACATCTCTCCTTAAACTAAATACATTGTCACCATTTTGGAAACTTGTAAAGATTTTCAAATTATACAATAATTTAACCCCTTGCTACTCCTTGAGTCTTTACCAAGAACAGGGACTGATAAAGATACATTGATAAAATTGATAAGATAATAATAAAACCTTATTCTTTTGTTATATAAAAGTTTTAAAGACTTAAATTTTATATATTTACTTTGATAACATTATTCATTATCTTTATTTTTAAAAGGGAATATATCCTTTGGTATATTTTGTCCCAAATGCATTTCTATAAATATAAGATAAAACAATCCAATTAAGTCTCACATAACTGAGAATTTGATGATTCTTAATGTAAATGTATTACATTTTCTAATTAGTAAAATTATACTAAATGCACAAGTATTATTTGACAGTTCACAGGCTCATAGACAATTATTACTCTTCTGATATTTTTAATAAGGAATAGAATATAATAGCTTATTAGAATTCCTACATTCAGCAAATCAAAGAGCATCTGTGTCCCTAAGTTGAGTTGCTCCTCCTAAGGTTAATCTAAAAGACTTTCTTTCTCCATAACAAAGAGATGATTGATTCAGCTTCAGTTTGAGAAATGATTAAGAGTTCACAGCACCAATATATGGCTTGATTGTTAAATAATTTTTCTTTCTTGCTTGCTTGCTTGCTTTCTCACTTTCTCTTTCTTGTAATGAAAAAGAAAAAAGGAAAGTTAAAATATTATTTAGCTGCTCAAGGATTTCACATTTCAAAAGTAATTTGTTCTTTCAGTGTTATCAGCAATATGGCTTTTTCATATCTAGCTTTACCTTTGACTCAGCAGTCTTGTTTTATAACATGTTCACACAAATTCTACCTGGGAGGACAAAATGTTTCTAGATTTCTAGTAGGAAGTCATTCATTTTCTTAGTTGTTGAGTATTATCCTGAATCATTTTCCAAACACCATTTACAGAGACTATACTGATGTTTTTGTTCATTTTATTTAAATTTTTATACCTTTCTAATAACATCTTACATTTTTCAAAATGGTAGAATTTTTTTAATGCTGCAGTTTATAAATAGCCTCAGTTTTTTTTTTAAAGTCTGATTTGTGACTCTACTTTTTTGTAAATAATAAAAGATTGCAGATATTAAATTATGAGTCCATACAATTTAGAATTTATTAAGCATTCTTTTAAAAATATACCCTTATTATAGTGTAAATTTAATCATTATATTGACTTAATCCTTTTTCTTAACCATCTAGAAAGCCATGGAGAAACAATCATTTCTCCAATGTTTTCTTTTCTGTTTGGATATTTTCCTATTTCCTGACAGTGCATAATTCATTATGAACTGTGGAATTTTTAAATATTTTATTCCCTAGTAAGTTGTTTACTCACCCTATATTTGTGCATGTTTTTATTTTTTTTGTCAGTTATAATGCTGTTCTTGAGTATTATGTCACTTCTTCTGGGTGCTATTCAGCATTTATCATCCCCTCTGTTAGCCTCAAGGTAGTATTCCTTGGAGACATGTAAAATAACAAAAAGCTACTGGTTTGCATCGATATTTGACGAAGAAAGCCTTATTTTGCCAAGCATTTTTGCCCAGAGACAGATAAAATGGATTTGTTGAATATTTATTTTAAGTCTATGGGGACTGAAAATAAAATGTAAATTCATTGTAACTTCCTTCAACCTTTCAGAGGCTATGGTTAAATATATGTGTGTAGCAGGTATATATGTATATATATATGTATGATCTATCTATCACTTATCTATCTACTTACCTTTTGCCTGCTCTAGAAATTTATATACATAGAATCATATAATATATCTTCGGTGTCTGGCTTCTTTAGTTCAGTTTATTTGTAAAATTTGCCCACGTTGTTTAACGTAGCAGTCTTTTTACTTTTTTTTCATGTAGCAGTCTTTTTTGTTTGTTTTCATCCCTGAGTGTGTATCATTGTGTGAATATGGCAGAGTCTATTTTCTATAGATGGACTTTTTGGTTGTTTCTAGTATTAGCCATTATAAGTAAAGTGGTTATTTTCATTTCTCTCAGGTACATACCAACACATGGTGTCATTGATTAAAGTATAGGGATGTATTTCAGTTTCTAAGGGACTGACAAAATATGTTCCTAAGCATTTGTAAAATTTTACATTCTCACTAGCAATATATAAGAGTTCTGGTTACTCTACACATTCACTAGCATTTGGTGTTATGTGTATTTTTAATTTTTGTATTTCTAAAGGATGTATAATAATATAATATTGCTTGAATTTTTATTTCCCTAATGACTAATGATTTTAGCATTTTTATATATCTTTATTTGCCATTGATATATCTTTTTAAAGTGCTTATTAAAGTCTTTGGGTCATTACACTGAAACCAAACAGAACCCTGCAGCCCACTACCCCCCAAAACACACCTAATTATAAAGACCCCTCCATGTCTCCTGCCTCTTGTTTGTAGAAAAGCTGGTCTCCCAAGCCTCTCAGGGTCACAAAAGAGCAGGCTCAAGCAGTTAATGATTAACACAATATAGTCACAGAATTTTTCAGTATCTGATGCACATTCCTGAGTCATTTTACAGATACTATAATATAAATGCCACCAGAGGCAAAAAGCTAACTGCATGATGACCAGACTGCAGCCCTGATATAATCTGCTCCATCTTGAGCAGTACTGAATCTATGGCTAGCACATTTCTTAGAACTGGCCTTAAGAAAATGGGATTAACACTATTGTTCATGAAAATCTATATCTTTGTGGGAATGAAAATAATCATAGCTTGTTCTGCCTGTATGTAAATGAACAACTAAAATTGTCAGCAAAGAGATGCTACAGACCCATGTCGACATCTTCCACTTTGAGAATATGGCACTCTAGGTCAGCATGAAGTTACAGAAAATGGACATTTGCCCATAATCCCATAGAAATGGAATGATGTTCTGTTAAATAGGGATTTGTAAGCAGCTTTTGGCAAGAAAGAGCTCCCTGCAGGAGACCCCATTTATCTTCTTACTTTAGCAAAGCTATACTGTAACTAACTTTAAACCAGGCACCCCCATGCTCTACTCATCTCTGGCCCAAGCACAATTTTCAAATTTTTTGATCACACAATACCTTGCCTAATCTGTTGGTTCTTTCCTTAGATCAAAGAAATAGAAATGAAGCATAAATAATTAACAGATAACCAGATCTATTCCCTAGCTTCCCCTTCAGTAATCTTGTGAACAAACTGTGTGAACAAGATAGCATCTACAGAAGGATCACAAGGAGTCTACAAGCCTGCATGCAGTGGGATATGGCGATGAATCTGACTCCGTATCTCAATGATTAATTGAGATCACTTCCCCCTTTTCTCTTTAAAAACATTCATGGCCAAGCAGAATCTTCAGAGTTGATTTTAGGACATGAGTCTGCCTTGTCCCCAGATTGCTGGCTTTCTGATTAAAGCAAACTTTTCTGTTTCTACCAATAGTTGTCTCATATTGACGTTTGAGCTCTGTGCAGTGGGACCTAAGTTTAGTAACAATACTTCCAAAAATCTTTTGTCTTATTGTTAACAGCTCATAGACTCTGATACCAGATGTTGCCAGACATAAGTTTTACAAGTATGTTCCTTCAGCCTGAGGCATGCCTCTTAATTTTCTTAAGTGTATTTTGATAAGCACAATCTCTCAGTCTCTCCCTCTATATATATCTCTCTCTCATAGTCTTCTAAAGACATTATCAAATTTAATAATATTTTCAAAAAATATAATTATATTCTATTTCATTTATTTTTCTCTCTTCCATATTATTTATTTCATTGTAATAATTTGGGATTTTATTTGAACGTCCTTCCAGAATTCTAAAACATAAACTTAAATAATTTATATTAAGCCTTTACTTAAGGATGTAATTTTTGTTTAATTAGAACTTCAGTTTCATCCCACAAATTTAAAAGTATATTTTCTTTATAATTTAGTTTACCTTTTGATTTCTTCTTTAATATCAGGATTATTTAGAAGTGTATACATATATATATGCACATATATATTTATACACACACTTTTCGAGTCAATTAAAAAAAGAAAATTTTAAAAATATAGTCAAAGACTTGAATAGGCAAAAATATATAAAAGTTCTAAAATTATTAGTCATTAATTTTAAACAACCCAAACACCAATGTTACACTACTATGCATCCTTTATAACTGCAAAAATTAAACATAACACCAAATGTTAACAAATCTGTAAAGTAACCATAACTACCATATATTTCTAGTAAAAATGTAAATATATATATAATTGTCTAAATATTTTTAAAATTTCAGAGTTCCATTTTTAGTTTTCACTAAGTACAATATAGTCAAGGGACATAATTTATATTATTTGAGAGTTTTAAATGTATTCAGATATTAGGACCATAATACAGTTTAGTTGGTGTATGTTCATATAAAAATTCTATTCTCCTCTTATTGCATTTAGTGTTCTATAGAGAAAAGTTAATTAGGTCAGCTGGTTGATCAAGTTTTCTATGATCTTACTGGTTTTCTACTTTTTCTAACAGATGTTGGGAGAAGAGTTTTGAAATTTCTAGCTATAATTGTGGATTTCTCAATTTCTTCTTGTAGTTTACTTTATTTAATGTATTTTGAAGTTCTGTAATTAGTCCTCTAAATATTTTAAATTGTTATGACCTGTTGATGAATTGATCTCTTTATCATTATGAAATGATACTCTTTATTGCAGAAAATATTTTTTGCTATGAAATATACTATTATTAATACACATTCCACGTTTCCTTCAATTAGTACTATCATGCTATATCATTTTTTTAATCCTTGTACTTCTAGATATTTGGGTCTTTTATTTAAAGTGTTTTATTTTGTAGAAAATAAATTTGATTCTTTGTTTTCAACTAATTTTAAACTATCTGCCTTTTTAATAGAGAGTTTTTTCCATTTTAAAGTTAATATAATTTTTTTTAACATCTTTATTGGAGTATAATTGCTTTACAATGGTGTGATAGTTTCTGCTTTATAACAAACTGAATCAGTTATACATATACATATGTTCCCATATCTCTTCCCTCTTGCATCTCCCTCCCTCCCACCCTCCCAATCCCACCCCTCTAGGTAGTCACAAAGCACTGAGCTGATCTCCCTGTGCTATGCGGCTGCTTGCCATTAGCTATCTATTTTATGTTTGGTAGTGGATATATGTCCATGCCACTCTCTCACTTTGTCAGAGCTTCCCCTTCCCCTTCCCCATATACTCAAGTCCATTCTCTAGTAGGTCTGTGTCTTTATTCCTATCTTACCCCTAGGTTCTTCATGACATTTTTTTTTTCTTAAATTCCATATATATGTGTTAGCATACGGTATTTGTCTTGCTCTTTCTGACTTACTTCACTCTGTATAACAGAATCTAGGTCCATGCACCTCAATAAAAATAGCTCAATTTTGTTTCTTTTATGGCTGAGTATTCTTCCATTGTTATATGTGCCACATCTTCTTTATCAATTCATCTGATTATGGACACTTAGGTTGTTTCCATCTACTGGCTATTGTAAATAGAGCTGCAATGAATATTTTGGTACATGATTCTTTTTAAATTATGGTTTTCTCAGGGTATATGCCCAGTAATGTGATAGCTGGGTCATATGGTAGTTATACTTGTAGTTTTTTAAGGAACCTCCATACTGTTCTCCATAGTGGCTGTACCAATTTACATTCCCACCAGCAGTGCAATAGTGTCCCCTTTCTTCCACACCCTCTCCAGCATTTATTGTTTCTAGATTTTTTGATGATGGCCATTCTGACTGGTGTGAGATGATATCTCATTGTAGTTTTGATTTGCATTTCTCTAATGAGTAATGATGTTGAGCATTCCTTCAGGTGTTTGTTGGCAGTCTGTATATCTTCTTTGGAGAAATGTCTATTTAGATCTTCTGCCCATTTTGGGATTGGGATGTTTGTTTTTTTTGTTATTGAGTTGCATGAGCTTCTTGTAAATTTTGGAGATTAATCCTTTGTCAGTTGCTTCATTTGAAAATATTTTCTCCCATTCTGAGAGTTGTCCTTTTGTCTGGTTTATGGTTTCCTTTGTTATGCAAAAGCTTTGAAGTTTCATTAGGTCCCATTTGTTTATTTTTGTTTTTATTTCCATTTCTCTAGGAGGTGGGTCAAAAAGGATCTTGCTGTGATTTATGTCATAGAGTGTTCTGCCTATGTTTTCCTCTAAGAGTTTGATAGTTTCTGGCCTTACATTTAGGTCTTTAATCCATTTTGAGCTTATTTTTGTGTATGGTGTTAGGGAGTGATCTAATCTCATACTTTTACATGTACCTGTCCAGTTTTCCCAGCACCATTTATTGAAGAGGCTGTCCTTTCTCCACTGTACATTCCTGCCTCCTTTATCAAAGATAAGGTGACCATATGTGCGTGGGTTTATCTCTGGGATTTCTATCCTGTTCCATTGATCTATCTTTCTGTTTTTGTGCCAGTACCATACTGTCTTGATTACTGTAGCTTTGTAGTATAGTCTGAAGTCAGGGAGCCTGATTCCTCCAGCTCCGTTTTCCGTTCTCAAGGTTGCTTTGGCTATTTGGGCTCTTTTTTGTTTCCATACAAATTGTGAAATTTTTTGTTCTAGTTCTGTGAAAACTGACAGTGGTAGTTTGATAGAGATTGCATTGAATCAGTAGATTGCTTTGGGTAGTAGAGTCATTTTCACAATGTTGATTCTTCCCATCCAAGAACATGGTATATCTCTCCATCTATTTGTATCATCTTTAATTTCTTTCATCAGTGTCTTATAATTTTCTGCATACACGTCTTTTTTCTCCTTAGGTATGTTTATTCCTAGATATTTTATTCTTTTTTGTTGCAATGGTAAATGAGAGTGTTTTCTTGATTTCACTTTCAGATTTTTCATCATTAGTGTATAGGAATGCCAGAGATTTCGGTGCATTAATTTTGTATCCTGCTAGTTTACCAAATTCATTGACTAGCTCTAGTAGCTTTCTGGTAGCATCTTTAGGATTCTCTATGTGTAGTATCATGTCATCTGCAAACAGTGACAGCTTTACTTCTTCTTTTCCAATTTGGCTTCCTTTTATTTCCTTTCCTTCTCTGATTGCTGTGGCTAAAACTTCCAAAACTATGTTGAATAAGAGTCATGAGAGTGGCAACTTTTTTTTGTTCCTGATCTTAGTAGAAATGCTTTCAGTTTTTCACCATTGAGGATGATGTTGGCTGTGGGCTTGTCATATATGGCCTTTATTATGTTGAGGAAAGTTCCCTCTATGCCTACTTTCTGCAGGGTTTTTATCATAAATCGGTGTTGAATTTTGTCCAAAGCTTTCTATACATGTATTGAGATGATCATATGTATTTTCTCCTTCAATTTGTTAATATGGTTTATCACATTGATTGATTTGCATATATTGAAGAATACTTGCATTCATGGAATAAACCCCACTTGATCATGGTGTATGATCCTTTTAATGTGCTGATGGATACTGTTTGCTAATATTTTGTTGAGAATTTTTGCATCTATGTTCATCAGTGATATTGGCCTGTAGTTTTCTTTCTTTGTGACATCCTTGTCTGGTTTTGGTATCAGGGTGATGCTGGCCTCAGAGAATGAATTTGGGAGTGTTCCTCCCTCTGCTATATTTTGGAAAAGTTTGAGAAGGATATGTGTTAGCTCTTCTCTAATTGTTTGATAGAATTCGCCTGTGAAGCCTTCTGGTCCTGGGCTTTTGTTTCATGGAAGATTTTTAAACACAGTTTCAATTTCAGTGCTTGTGTTTGGTCTGCTCATATTTTCTATTTCTTCCTGGTTCCATCTTGGCAGGTTGTGCATTTCTAAGAATTTGTCCATTTCTTCCAGATTGTCCATTTTATTGGCATAGTGTTGCTTGTAGTAATCTCTCATGATCTTTTGTATTTCTGCAGTGTCAGTTGTTACTTCTCCTTTTTCATTTCTAATTCTATTGATTTGAGTCTTCTCCCTTTTTTTCTTGATGAGTCTGGCTAGTGGTTTATCTATTTTGTTTATCTTCTCAAAGAACCAGCTTTTAGTTTTATTGATCTTTGCTATCATTTCCTTCATTTCTTTTTCATTTATTTCTGATCTGATCTTTGTGATTTCTTTCCTTCTGTTAAATTTGGGGGGGGGTTTTTTGTTCTTCTCTCTCTAATTGCTTTAGGTGCAAGGTTATGTTGTTTATTTGAGACGTTTCCTGTTCCTTAAGGTAGGATTGTATTGCTGTAAACTTCCCTCTTAGAACTGCTTTTGCTGCATCCCATAGGTTTTGGGTCATCGTGTTTCCATTGTCATTTGTTTCTAGGTATTTTTTGATTTCCTCTTTGATTTCTTCAGTGATCACTTCATTATTAAGTAGTGTATTGTTTAGCCTCCATGTGTTTGTATTTTTTACAGATCTTTTCCTGTAATTGATATCTAGTCTCATGGCGTTGTGGTCAGAAAAGATACTTGATACAATTTCAGTTTTCTTAAATTTACCAAGGCTTGATTTGTGACCCAAGATATGATCTATCCTGGAGAATGTTCCATGAGCACTTGAGAAAAATGTGTATTCTGTTGTTTTTGGATGGAGTGTCCTATAAATATCAATTAAGTCCATCTTGTTTAATGTATCATTTAAAGCTTGTGTTTCCTTATTTATTTTCATTTTGGATGATCTGTCCATGGGTGAAAGTGGGGTGTTAAAGTCCCCTACTATGAATGTGTTACTGTACTCTTCTAATAGTCTTTATTTTAAAGTCTATTTTGTCTGATATGAGAATTGCTACTCCAGTTTTCTTTTGGTCTCCATTTGCATGAAATATCTTTTCTCATCCCCTCACTTTCAGTCTGTATGTGTCTCTAGGTCTGAAGTGGGTCTTTTTAGAAAGCGTATATATTGGTCTTGTTTTTGTATCTATTCAGCCAGTCTGTGTCTTTTGGTGGGAGCATTTAATCCATTTACATTTAAGGTAATTATCAATATGTATGTTCATATTCCCGTTTTCTTAATTGTTTTGAGTTTGTTATTGTAGATCTTTTCCTTCTCTTGTGTTTCTTGTCTAGAGAATTTCCTTTAGCATTTGTCATAAAACTGGTTTGGTGGTGCTGAACTGTCTCAGCTTTTGCTTGTCTGTAAAGATTTTAATTTCTCCATCAAATCTGAATGAGATCCTGCTGAGTAGAGTAATCTTGGTTGTAGGTTTTTTCTCCTTCATTACTTTAAATATGTCCTGGCTGTCCCTTCTGGCTTGCAGAGTTTCTGCTGAAAGATCAGCTGTTAACCTTATGGGGATTCCCTTGCGCATTATTTGTTGTTTTTCCCTTGCTGCTTTTAATTTGTCTTCTTTGTATTTAATTTTTGACAGTTTGATTAATATGTGTCTTGGTGTGTTTCTCCTTGGATTTATCCTGTATGGGACTCTCTGTGCTTCCTGGATTTGATTAACTATTTCCTTTCCCATATTACAGAAGTTTTCAACTATAATCGCTGCAAATATTTTCTCAGTCCCTTCCTTTTTCTCTTCTTCTTCTGGAACCCTATAATTCGAATGTTGGTGCATTTAATGTTGTCCCAGAGGTCTCTGAGACTGTCCTCAGTTCTTTTCATTCTTTTTTCTTTATTCTCCTCTGCAGTAGATATTTCCACTATTTTACCTTCCAAGTCCCTTATCTGTTCTTCTGCCTCTGTTATTCTGCTATTGATCCATCTAGAGTATTTTTAATTTCATTTATTGTGTTGTTCATCTTTGCTTTTTTGTTCTTTAGTTCTTCTAGGTCCTTGTTAAATGTTTCTTGCAATTTCTCTATTCTATTTTCAATATTTTGGATCATCTTTACTATCCTTATTCTGAAATTTTTTCAGGTAGACTGCCTATTTCCTTTTCATTTGTTAGGTCTGGTGGGTTTTTATCTTGCTGCTTCATCTGCTGTGTGTTTTTCTGTCTTCTCATTTTGCTTATCTTACTGTGTTTGGGGTCTCCTTTTTGCAAGCTGCAGGTTTGTAGTCCCCATTGTTTTTGGTGTCTGTCCCCAGGGGCTAAGTTTGGTTCAGTGGGTTGTGTAGGCTTCCTGGTAGAGGGGACTGGTGCCTGTGTTCTGGTGGATGAGGCTGGATCTTGTCTTTTTTGTGGGCAGGTCCATGTCTGGTGGTGTGTTTTGGGGTGTCTGTGAACTTATTATGATTTTATGCAGCCTTTGTTCTAATGGGTGGGATTGTGTTCTTGTCTTGCTAGTTGTTTGGCATAGGGTGTCCAGCACTGTAGCTTGCTGGTCGTTTAGTGAAGCTGGGTGCTGGTGTTGAGATGCAGATCTCTGGGAGATTTTCGCCATTTGATGTTATGTGGAGCTGGGAGATCTCTTGTCGACCAGTGTCCTGAAGTTGGCTCTCCCATCTCAGAGGCACAGCACTGACTCCTGGCTGCAACGCTAAGAGCCTTTCATCCACACGGCTCAGAATAAAAGGGAGAAAAAGTAGATAGAAAGAAAGAAAGAAGGAAAGAAAGAAAGAGAGAGAGGGAGAAACAAAGAAAGTAAGGAAGAGAGAGAGAGAGAGGGTGGAGGAAAGAAAGAAAGAAAGAAAGAAAGAAAGAAAGAAAGAAAGAAAGAAAGAAAGAAAGAAAGAAAGAAAGAAAGAAAGAAAGAAAGAAAGAGAAACAGGATAAAATAAAGTAAGATAAAATAAAATGAAGTTATTAAAATAAAAAATTATTATTAAGGAAATGATTTTTTTTTAAAGAATAAAAAATTTAAAAAAAGGACGGATAGAACCCTAGGACAAATGGTGAAAGCAAAGCTATACAGACAAAATCTCACACAGAAGCATGCACATACACACTCACAAAAAGAGGAAAAGGGGAAAAAATAATAAATCTTGCTCTCAAAGTCCACCTCCTCAATTTGGGATGATTCGTTGTCTATTCGTGTATTCCACAGATGCAGGGTACATCAAGTTGATTGTGGAGCTTTCATCCACTGCTTCTGAGGCTCCTCAGAGAGATTTCCCTTTCTCTTCTTTGTTTGCACATCTCCCGGTGCTCAGCTTTGGATTTGGCTCTGCCTCTACGTAGGTCGCCAGAGGACATCTGTTCTTCACTCAGATAGGATGGGTTTAAAGGAGCAGCTGCTTCACAGGCTCTGGTTCACTCAGGCCGGGGGAGGGAGGGGTGCGGATGTGGGGTAAGCCTGCAGCGGCAGAGGCCAGCAGGACGTTGCACCAGCCTGAGGCGCGCCATGCATTCTCCCGGGGAAGTTGTCCTTGGATCCTGGGACCCTGGCAGAGGCGGGCTGCACAGGCTCCCCGGAAGGGAGGTGTGGATAGTGACCTGTGCTTGCACACAGGCTTCTTGGTGGTGGCAGCAGCAGCCTTAGCGTCTCATGCCTGTCTCTATGGTACACGCTGTTAGCCACGGCTTGCGCCAGTCTCTGGAGCTCCTTTAAGCAGCGCTCTTAATCTCCTCTCCTTGTGCACCAAGAAACAAAGAGGGAAGAAAAAGTATCTTGCCTCTTCGGCAGGTCCAGACTTTTCCGCGGACTCCCTCCTGGCTAGCCGTGGTGCACTAACCCCCTGCAGAGTGTGTTCATGCAGCCAACCCCAGTCCTCTCCGTGAGCTCCGACCGAAGCCCAAGCCTCCACTCCCAGCCCCACGGGTGAGCAGACAAGCCTCTCGGGCTGGTGAGTGCCGGTCGGCACCGATCCACCGTGAGGGAATCTCTCTGCTTTGCCCTCCGCACCCCTGTTGCTGCGCTCTCCTCCATGTCTCCGAAGCTTCCCCCCTCCACCACTGCAGTCTCCACCTGTGAAGGGGCTTCCTAGTTTGTGGAAACTTTTCCTCCTTCACAACTCCCTCCCACTGGTGCAGGTCCCGTCCCTATTCTTTTGTCTCTGTTTATTCTTTCTTCTTTTGCCCTACCCAGGTACATGGGGAGTTTCTTGCCTTTTAGGAGTTCTGAAGTCTTCTGCCAGCATTCAGTAGGTGCTCTGTAGGAGTTGTTCCACGTGTAGATGTATTACTGTTGTATCTGTGGGGAGGAAGGTGATCTCCACGCTTTACTCTTCCACCATCTTCCCAGATTTCCTAAAGTTAATATAATTTTTATATGGTTGGGGTTGTTTGTCTTTTTCCATCTTTTTCTGCCTTATTTTGAGTTATTTGAGGTGTTTTTTTTGTTTTGTTTTGTTTTGTTTTGCAGTACGCAGGCCTCTCACTGTTGTGGCCTCTCCCATTGTGGAGCAGAGGCTCTGGACGAACAGGCTCAGCGGCC
This sequence comes from Neophocaena asiaeorientalis asiaeorientalis, assembly GCF_003031525.2. Taxonomy (NCBI): domain Eukaryota; kingdom Metazoa; phylum Chordata; class Mammalia; order Artiodactyla; family Phocoenidae; genus Neophocaena; species Neophocaena asiaeorientalis. The sequence continues at coordinate 48,321 of NW_020175665.1, forward strand.
ATCTCTCATGGGCCCAGCTGCTCCATGGCATGTGGGATCCTTCTGGACCGGGGCATGAACTCATGTCCCCTGCATCAGTAGGCAGACTGTCAACCACTGCACCACCAGGGAAGCCCCTGAGATTTTAAACTTATTTTTTATTTCAAGTTTCATTGTGAAAACTTACTTATTAAAAGGGTTAATTTATGAAACTTTACTAATTTATTTTTTTCTACTTTGTTTATTGGCTTATTTAATAAAGCTATTTGTTGTGTTCTTTTGGTGGTAGCTTTAGGGTTTCTAGTCTGTAGTTTTAATGTATCACAGTCTATCTTCAGGTAACATTACACTATTTTATCTGGGGTATAATAATTTTGCATATTCTGGGTATATTTCATTTCCCCATCTCCTAGTCTTTGTGCTAGTATTTCTCATGTATTTTATTTTTACATGTCATAAGCCTATATATGTTTACGAGGTATAAAAGTCTAGTTTGAAGTTTTTGTTTTTTTTCCAGGACTTTAAATGTATTTCTTCGGTTTCTTCTAATTTTTGTTGGCACCAATGAGAAGACTGCTGTAATTCTTACCTATTTCTTCTGTACAAAATGTCTTTAATTTCCTGACTGCTGTTACGGTTTTCTCCTTATAAGAGGTCTTGAGCAATTTGATTATGTTTCCATATTATTAATTTTGCTTGGGTTGATTGATCTTCCTGAATTTATGGGTCCTTTTTTAAATCAAATTTTTAATCTTCTGGACCATTATTTCATCAAATACTATTTATTTCTCCTCTCTCTTCTCCTGTTGGGATGCTAAGTACATGAATCTATTTGACTGCTTGAAGTTGTTCCACAATTCATTGGTCTCTGTTCTTTGTTGTTATTGTTCTACCCCCTGTTTTTCTGTCTCTGTTTCATTTAGATATTTTCTATGAATCAAGTTCACTCATATTTTACCTGCCATGTCTTATCTTCTGTTAATTCAATATATTGTATATTTTGCCTGCAAAATTATATATTTTTACTTCTAGAATTCAAGTTGAATATTATCGATCTATACCTTATATGCCTCTAATGAATAGGGTTCTGATTTCCTCTATCTTCTTGAACATATGAATATAGTTATAAAAACTATTTTAATGTCTTTGTCTATGAATTGCCACCTGTGTTATTTCTAGGTCTGTTTACATTTATATTTTTTCTTTATGATAGATTATAGTTTTTTGTTTCTTTCTGTGCCTTGTAATTTTTGAGTGAATACCAGACTTTTCTTTTGTGGGCTAGATATTTCTGTAATTTTTTCAATATTCTGGTAGTTTATCTTGGAGATAATTAAGTTACTAGGAAGCAATTTGATTGCTCTGAGGTATGCTTTAAGTTTTGTCACTCAGGACTTAAGCAGTCTTTAGGGCTATTTTTTCCTTTCTACTGAAAAAAAAAAAAGTCCTTCTGTTTATACTACCTGATTCTTCATGTTGTGTGAGGTTTTCTCCCATGTTGCAGATGAAAAGATGAAATTTACTCACGTGTGAGAAGCAAAAAAATTTTCTTCTCTTTTAATCTGGTGTGTGTGTGTGTGTGCCTGTGTGTGTGTGTGTGCCTGTGTGTGTGTGTGTCCCTGTGGGTCCTTATCTTTGGTTAATTTCTCACACCCATGAGATGGTCAATAATCAACTGAATATTTTACAGAAATTATTTGCCATTCTCCTGAGATTTCTTTTGGTGCAAATTTTTTTCAGCAATTTCTTTCTTTCTGAGTCTCTTATCCATATATTTTAGCTACTGTGGCCTACAAGAAATTTTATTTCTGTTGTTTCAACTTAAGAGGACTCCTAGGATTTTTTGGGCTTTCCAGTCTATGTTTAAGCCTCCCTCCAGGCAATAATATGGAGCAATTGTAGGGCTTACCTAATTTGTTTTCCTTCCTTAAGAGACACTGTCCTTCTCTGTCTGTTTTCCAATGCCTGAAAGCTGTTTTTGCTTATTTGTTTCTCTGTTGTCATATGTTTTGTTTTTGTTGTTTACAGCCGGAGGAGAAATCTGGTTTCCAGTCTATCATCATAGGCTTAATAGCACTCTCATCTTTAATTTTAAAGGACTGTTTTAACAGATATAGACTCTGCTTTGGCATATGTTTAAATTTCTCTCAGCATTTAAAACTGCACTTTCATTATCTTCTTGCCCCCATTCTTTCTGATATATAATCAGATGTCAAGCATATTTTAGTTTTTCTGAATGTAACGTGTGAATTTTCTCTGAGTACTTTCAAGGCTTATCTCCACGTTTAGATTTTTCTCAGTGCGATTATATTTGCTTAGGTAGATTTTATTTGTATTTGTGTCTCTTTGGGAGATTCATCTCATTGAGTTTGCTGAATATCTAAGTTTAAAGTTTTTACTAATTTGGGGATGTTTTGAACTATTGATTACGAAAATATTTTATTCTGCTCATTTATTCTATCCCCTTTTTCTGGAACTCCAATTACATGTATGTTTGATGTCTTGATATTTTCCCACTTGTCACTGAGTCTTTTTTTTTTTCTTGAATCATTTTTTTCTCTCTAATTTTTTATTGGATTATTTCCAATAATTTATTCAAAAGTCTAATGACTCTATTATCTGCCATCTTCAATCTGTTGTTAAATACACAAGTGACTTTTATTTTTTTAGTTCTTTTCTTCTAATGGCAACATCTTGGTGCTTGGGCTCATTCCCTTTTGACTCTTCTTTAATCTCAACAATGATCACATTTTTCTCTTTATTTACAGGTTTAGTAAGTTTATAATTCTTAATTGGATATTGTGGATGGCATCAAATGAAAAAAATGCACAACCTAAAAGTTTAGAATTATGTTTCATTTGGTGGGCAAAACTGAGGACTTGAGCCTGGGACACAGCCTCTCAGATAATTCCAAGGGACTGCTCCCAAAGGGTAAGGGAGTACACCAGTAAATACAGGAGTTTTTGCAACAAAAACCAGATAATCAGATAATAAAAAGACTACTATTAATTAAGGAAAACCAGATATCTCAAGTTAAGGAATTTACCATTTTTCTATATATGGGAAGATGAAAGAGTCTGGGCTCAATGAAATCATTCCCTTCATGTGCACCTCAGCTATCTGGGTCCAGTATGCTGTGCTTTCTCATACTGAGTCTCCTCAGGGGGTAACATTGGAAGTGGCTGCAGTGGTTGACTGCTAGATGGTGGGCATCCTGTTTCTACCCTGAGTTTCCTCAGGGCTTACCACTGAGGCAGTTATAATATGATGGCTTAAAGACTGCAACATCCTTCATTTACTGATATGGCAGGCAACATCTTTTCATTGATAATGGCATATTGCAGAGGTTCTGAATTTTATTATATTCTTCTGAAGAGTATTTATTTTTGTTCTATTAGGTCATTAACTGGCTAAAATCAAATATGAGACCATGCCTCCCTCAGGTGTTTAGCAGCTGAAATATCCACACAGTGATTTCAGCTTTCTGTTTTTGTTCTTTTTATAGTCTTACTTGTATCTCCCCTACACATTTGTAGTTTAGTAATCAGCCCAATATTTGGTGTTTATATGCATAACCACTTTCCCACAGCTGTGACTATCTTTCATTACCTCTGTTAATTTGCTCTGCTTGTCCTGACAAGTGTCTCTGACCATTCAAGTCAGTAGGGCTGCAGCTCGCCACTGCCTCTAGCAAGCTTTCTGTGTTGAGAAATGACCTAAATCAAAAAGTGTAAACTGGCAAATCTCACTCATTGCAGTTTGGTGTTTTCAGGGCTAAACTTTTGTTATAGAATAAATGCTTTGTCCCCTCCCCCCACTTCACCCCTGCAAATTCATATGTTGAAACCTAATCCCCAACGTGATGGTATTTGAGGGTGGGGCTTTTGGGAGGAGATGAGATTAGAGGCTTATTAAAGAGAGCTCCTTCAACTCTTCCCCCATGTGAGTACAGAGAGAAAAGGCAGCCACCTATGAACCAGGTTCTCACCACAGAGTAAATCTGCCAACACCTAGACCTTTGACTTCCCAGCCACCAGAGCAGCATGAAATAAATGTCTGTTGTTTATAAGCCACCCTGTCTATGGTATTTTTATTATAGCAAGCCCAAATGGACATCTTTCAAGACTAACTCTTTTTTTAGCTCTTGCCTTATATTTGTCACTCCATAGTGTCTTCAAATATTTGGTTTTTTATCTATCTTTCTATGTATTTATCTATCATCTATCTCAAATTCTATAGTTGTTATCTGTGAGAATGTTAGTACAAACAAATCAATGTGCCATAACTAGAAATCAGAACGCCAAACTGAAAAGTGCCTCACTTCCTCAAGTTTGCTTCTCTCATGTGTATCTTTCATTCAAGTTCCCAAAATAACTAAAATGAAAGTTACTGCTTCACTTTTCACAGTATTTTAATTAGGTCCCATATTGATTTTATGAACCATCATATGCTTTAGTCTTATCATAAGATTATTCATGATTTGTTTACTGTTAATTCTATCCTCTCAAATTGTACCATTCCTTTCATTTATACCCTACATTGTAATTGCACTGAAATACTTACAATTTCTTATTCATGTGATGGAGTGATACTCTTCCATACTTTTGCAGATGCTTTGCTCTATTTTAAAAGTCTTTCCTCATTAACCAACTACATTATGACTACATGTTTTTAAAAATAGAACTTAGACCTCACCTTTTCTGGAAACTTTCCTAGGTCATCCCTTCTATTGCCTTTTCTTGGAGGTGCTCTTATGATCTCAGTCATAGCATATTTCAGAACATTTAAAGCTGTACTCTATTTGTTGATTTACTTGCCCATCTACTCTTTCACGTTTAAGCTTTATTAAGGCATTATCTGCAGTATCTAATAAATAGGTATTGAGATAATAGATAAATGAAAGAGTATAGATAAGTGTCTTTGCATTCATGTCTGATATCCAAAATATTTGCTGAGAATTTTAAATTTACCTCTGAGAAACTTTATTATGTAACATGTTAGCCAAGGACATGCTTCTTTACTTATTAAGTTTATTCCATAGTGAAGTTAATGTGCTCAGGACATTGTAAAACTCTTGTGTCATACTGTCTCCTTTAACTCAAATCACAGTCCCTTTTTAGTTGGAGGAATTGCGTTCTGAATTGTAAGTGCTGGTTCCTATACATTTTCAGAAATATCACACAGTATTTCCTTTACATTTTCTAAAAAAGAAATATAAAAACAAACATATATCAAACAAATAAAAATACTATTAAGGCTATATTTACTATGATTTAAGGAATACCCTTAATCATCTATGCAGATGTAGAAAAAAATCAAATAGTATGTCAGAAAGGTTTTAATATTCTCGTTGTATGACAGAGAAATATTTTCACCATTAATGTCACCAGGTAGATGTGCGTTGTAACAAAATAGCTTCAAATGAGGAGATGAACGGAAGACCCGGACCAGCAATCTTGGTTCACAATACCAAAGAAAGATTGCAAACTACCATGTTAAGCTTAAGCACAAAGCAAAGTTTATTAAAGCATAGGTATACTCTCAGGGAGGGAGAGAGAGAGTGGGCTGTTTCTGAGAGTGGGCTGTTTCAGCTAAGTGAAGCAAGCCCAAATCAAAGTTCATCAAAGCAAAGGTACACTCCCAGAGAGAGAGAGAGAGGGCTGTTTCTGTGAATTGAAAGCAGCATTCCCATACAGGCTTCAGGTCACTTTTAAGGAGCATTTTGCAGGGAGGCGGGGGTGAGTGACAGGGGATCATTATTTGACAGTCCTGAGCTATGGAACAAGTTTACTGCTGCGCATGCTCTCACCCTTGAATCACTAAGAAACGCCGACTCGGGGGTGCAAAACCACATGCAGATTTTATTATAATTATGGTATAATGAGTTTGGGTTTACTATAGGTTATATGCCTGTCTGGCCTGGACATGTGCAGCCCAGGGAAGTCCCCTAGTGTTACTGTGCCCCTATTTATCAAGATAAGCTGCCCACCACATGACCATAGTTCTGCCCGTTCTGGGTGGGGTCAAGGGAGAGTCCACAGATGGCTAGTGTGTGATTTGATTTCTTCTTGTCTTTCTCACCACTGTCACCTCCTTGCTGCTAATTTCTAACTACCTAACATTAATACCATTTAATTTACTCCTAATAGTTTGAGCTTCTGCTTATATTTGATATGCAACTATATTTATACACAGTCCAACACACACACACACACACACACACACAATATCTTCCTTATTGTTTTACATGGAGGAGTTCCCTCTCTTTCTGGTGGGTTTGGAGATGCATGAAGATGAGGATAATAAATATCATGTTAACTCAGGCGTGGGAAGCAAACAGTCATTATATTGTAGTGTTTATTCATTTACAAAAGGAGAGTTGCTGTTTTGGCATTCAAGAACATATGCTGCTCTCATTCTGAATTGCACCCTGTTTTCTAGAATAAAAACTTGGTTTCAAGCAGTTCTTTAATTGAAGAGAGATGCAATTACTTAATACTGAGCTGTTACAAGGAGTTAAGAAATTAACTTATTGACAAAAGCTAACTTTTCAACAAATATTTTAAATTACTAATAATATGTTAATTCTGTTTTGTTAAGTTACCAGCTTTTACTGGAAAAATAGTGAAATACATAGAAAAATATAGAAGAATTAAGCAACCATCTTTATAAAGCAGATAATATCTTACTATCAAAAATGTTTAATTTCTGTTTTTACAATCAGAGAAAAATAATAATTTCTGGCATAATTTCCATTCCTTTTTACAATTGAGGAAATTGAACCATTTAATTTTTATAGCTTAAAAAAATCTATGACTCTAGGATATTAAATCTCAACGGGGCAATGTAACTCTAAAAGGGAAGGAAATAGGTTCTGGGGAAGAAGCAAAAGAACACCTATACATTTTTATAGCCTCCAAAGGTTTACTGCACCAACAAAATCATATTCCTTAAAACTTACTCTCGTTTGGTTTTCTTGGGTTCGACATGGGCATCATTGGCACTGAGTTATGAAAGATACATTAGTACATATATATGACTGTGATCAGATGGACAATTGTGACAGGTGGTCTGCACATGCTATGGATTACTATTGGATGCTTTGTGGACATTATTTATGTTTGAGCTTGAGTGTTTTTGTGGGTGACTTGGATTTTGAGAATTAAATAGAAATAATTTATATGTTATTGTTTGATTCTATAAAATTTATTTAATCCATAATTCATTATGCCAGCTGTTGAAAACAAAAATACGTCAACAGTATCTGAATGAATATGTTGTAGTTAGTTAAGGAATACATTTGTTTCTCATTTTGAGCAAAATTAAAAGATAAGTGCATTAAAAATATTTTTTTGGGAATTTACTTACTATTTAAATTTTTTTTTTTAGTTTTGCTTAGGAAAATAATTTTGGAACATTTTAAAACTTGATTACACTGTTATGTATTTATATAATATATTAGCATAATTTTCATAAGTAATTTCATACATTCCAATTTGTATATGCATATAAATTACATTAAAATTACTCAGCAAATACATTTGTAAAGTTAAGTTAAATGTTGCCACCTTTTAAATTCTAAGTTTACTTTTAACTTGAAAATTTGATTTTGTCATTCTTAATATTATTCTAGTAACTCTTAACCATGTGTTGAATTTAAAAATGTAATCTTTTTACTGTGTTTTTTGCATACAAAGCATAGATATACGTGAAGTTTTTCATAAACAGATATTCAGTATACCTATTTTAAAATTTCATGGAGGAATATTAGGAAAAAATAGAGCTCTATATACAGCTACCCTAAAAAATAAAAATAAAAATTGCTACTAAGGCAAAAACAAAAAACACTCATGATTTTTACCAACTTTCTTCATATTAAATTCTCAGAAGGGAACGAACATGAAGTGTAATTATTCACAAAGTTCTAAATAATGGAGGTTTTTTTTTAATGGAATTGAATTTGGATTACATGATGAATAGTGAAAACAAAAAACACTTCTGATATGACAATTTGGATTTGTAATAATTTTTCTTAAATTATTAAAAATTAATATTTTATTTTTTTGAGATTTTCAAGTCTATTTTTCCCCTGAGATACCATCTTAGTCTCTTTGGGCTTTTATAACAAAATACCATAGACAGGGTGGCTTAAACAGTTCTGGAAGCTGGGAAGTCCAAGACTGAGGTGCCAGCAGATTTAGTGTCTGGTGAAAGCCTGACCATCTTCTCACTGTGTCTTCCATGGTGGAAGGGGCAAGAAAACTCACTGAGGTCTCATTTATAAGGGCACTAATCTCATTCATGAGAGCTTTGCCCTTATGACTTAATCACCTTCCAAAAGCCTCACCTCCTAATACTATTATACTAGGGGTTAAGATTTCAAAACACCAATTTTGGGGGGACAGACATCAATATATAGCAAATACTATGCTTAAAATTTGGAACATTGCCCTCAGATGGACTGTGATACCTAAGTTATATAGGTAGGACAGAAAGAAGTCTTCTATTCATAATTAACTAAGTCTTAGTATATTAACCACTCTTCCAGGTAGTCACGTCTTTCCTAGAAAATGAATGATAGTAAAATAGTTAATCATTAGTATTAATTGTTAATATTGTTTAATCTAACCTCTAGGAAGAATTCAAGACTGACTTGCTATAGCTTCTTCTGCCCATTTCAATCCTGTCATTCTAAATCCCTAGGAAAAAGGAGTCTCAGCAAAAATCAAGGAAACAATATCTCCACAGTCCTCAGAAGTGAAGCTTTAGTTTTGGTCAAGAGGAGAACAACACTGGTTTATAGTTAATATATAATGCCCACCTCTCTCCCTTTCTTTTCATTCCCTTCCCTTTCCTTTACTCCTTTCCCTTCCTTTTTCTTCCTTCTTTTCCTTTCCCTTCCCTTTCCTCCCTTCCACTTCCCTTCCCTTCCTTCTCTATCCTGCCTTGCTCTAGCCCTTCTCTCTCTCTCTCCCCACTAATTTTCCTACATCTTTTCCTTCATTACTTTGCATTCTTTCTAAAGATATCATGTTTTTAAATTCTTTTCTCAAAGAATTTCTTTTCATAACTGGTGAAGTAACATACTCAAGGAGCTCTATTCACTTAAGCTGAGAAACCCTCATCTTCTTACCAGTTTCTTTCTATAATTGTCCCTTATTTGGAAATACAAGTATAAACTAGAGGGTGATGCCAGGGTAAGTATTAGAGCTGACTAATTCTAAAAGTTGATTTTAAGTTTTAGGCCTTAAGCTAGAAAATCAAAGGAATATTAAAGGCACGTTTCAACTGAATTCACTAGGAAGCTGATGACAGAGGAGTTGGTGGCCTAGTTTCCCCCTAGGGATGAAATATCACATATTCTGTAGTGCCTTTTGTACACTTATCCACCAATAGAGTGACAAGAGTGGCTATAGTCACAGTGTACAGCTAACTGGCATTTCAGAAATTTAAGAAACTGCCCAAATCTTCTCAAGGTATGCCTCTGACATCTGGTGTAGCTTGGCAAACTTAGGTGAGGATATGTGAGACAGACTCACTCAGGAGCTTCAAACTTCAAAAGTAGCTGCATATCTTAAATAAGCAGCTCCTTACATAGGAGAAAGTGCCTAAATTGCTAGATAATATGTATCACTATATCTTTTTATGATCTCCTATTATTCAAGAGCCAGGGAAAACTCATCTGAGACTCTCAAAATATAAATTAGGGAAGATTTTATAGTAATTTCATGTACACAGAAAGTGAGACATGTGTAAAGCTATATCAGGATTAATTTATACTTAAATAGCAAGAATATATGCATTTTTGATCATACATGATATTCAGCAAGCAGAATATAATATAAGCAGAGAAATAAAGCTATGATGTATTCTGTTTAAAGTAGGCAAAGCTTCATGGTATAAGCATTGCTTCATACTGTAAGCAATCAAACCCAACGTGATTTTGTTGAGCTCTGGTGGTTCTAGTTCCCTTTTTGTCCCTCTAATTCAGCCAAGGCTCAAAGCCTTGAATTATAAAGAATAAGTCTTTAATTTCTGTTGGAATATTTATGTTAAACATGTGAGTTCACATGTTCACTATATTTCAGAGGATTGAGGTAACAAATGGGCAGAAAAGAGAGCAAGGGAACTTTTGGGCAAATGAGGTATCTACTATTGCATATTTCTAAATCTTAAAGGAATTTACTTTTTTTTTTCTAAGAGAGGCACTAAAAGTTCACCAGGTTCTTATTGCATGTAAGTGGGCCATTCATTAGTGGATTAGATTATATTTTATATGTTTCCCTCTTAGGCACATTTTAATATTTGAATTGCTTCTTATTTTCGAATATATATAATATAATAGATACATTAAGATATATTAGGACCTCTGTCTTTTAGGTGATTCCCTGTCACTTATACTTTTTGAATAAGAGAGTCAAGATATTATTTTTCTTACTTAATATTTGGGCCTGAAGCTTGAAACATAAACACATGGCTTATAGATTGACCTAAGTAGTGTATCAGTGTAGAAATTTAACCTAGAACACATAGACCAGTTCTTGCAAAATAATAAACTTTGCCCTTTTAAGGCAGTATAAATGGTATTATTACCCTCTTTAGAATGTAATTGGATGGGAGAAAAGAAGAACTTTATTTTATGGCATTGTATGCTATCATGGGAGCACATGATGTTTGTTTTTCTCTAACTCACCTTACAAATGTGAATGGAAATGTTGGAACACACTGAAGTTGGAAGAGTTGAAATGTGGAGAGCAATAGACTCTTGATCATTGAGTCAATAAATCAACATCAGAAGGCCTCCAGATCTTATTATCTGAGTAAATAAATTCCTTCATTGTTTACTGTGACTTTGGTTTGTGTAAAAATAATCTTGATACACCTAGAAAAAAATATGTTTCCAGACAAAGAGAGTGTTCTACCACGTTAAATAATATTGAGAAGTCATTTAAGTAGCCACTCAAGAAGTAAAAAACTGTTTTTAGAAAGATTATCATACCAGGAAAGGGGCTAGAGCTCCCCGAACACATGAATTCAGAGCTGGCAAAGTAGGCCTGGAGTCATGAAACTGCTATATCGTGACGATATTGTGACTTGGTCCCTGGTCATGCTACAGAATGAGTCCATGCTTCCCTAATCTTGCAACTTAAAAGCCACAGAACAAGCATAATAATCCTTCTCCTAGAGTTAATGTCACCCTCTGTTAGATCTCCATTAATTGCCATAAAAGAAAAGGATGGCCCCATACCTGCTGACTCACATACCAACTGATCCTGTCACAAGGAAATGTACCTATATATATATGTATGTATATATGTATTATACACATATATATTCATATATATTATTATTCTGAAAAAATTTTATTGGAGTATAGTTGATTTACAATGTTTCTGCTATACAGCAAAGTGAATCAGTTATACATATAAATATATCCACTCTTTTTTAGGTTCTTTTCCCAGATAAGCCATTACAGAGTATTCAGTAGACTTCCTTGTGCTATACAGTAGGTCCTTATTAGTTATCTGTTTTATATGTAGTAGGGTGTATATGTCAATCACAATATCCCAATTTATCCCTGCCCGCATTTCCCCCTGGTAACCATAAGGTTCTTTTCTACATCTATAACTGTATGCTGTTTTGTAAATAGTTCATTTGTACTATTCTTTAGATTCCATGTATAAGTGATATCATACATATTTGTCCTTCTATCTGATTTACTTCACTCAGTATGACAATCTCTAGGTCCATCCATGTTACTGCAAATTACATTATTTAATTTTTTTATGGCTGACTAATATTTCATTGTATATATGTACTACATCTTCTTTACCTATTCCTCTCTCAATGGGCATTTAGGTTGTTTCTATGTCCTGGCTATTGTAAATAATGCTACAATAAACATGTGTCTTTTCGAATTATGGTTTCCTCCAGATGTATGCCCAGCAGTGGGATTGCTGGATCATATGGTAGCTCTATTTTTAGTTTTCAAAGGACCTCCATACTTTTCTCCATAGTGGCTGTACCAACTTACATTTTCACCAACAATGTAGAAGCGTTCCCTTTTCTCCACACTTCCTCCAGGATTTATCATTTGTAGATATTTTTTAATAGACCTTTATTGGAGTATAATTGCTTCACAATACTGTGTTAGCTTCTGTTGTACAACAAAGCGAATCAGCCATATGCATACATATGTCCTCATATCCCCTCCCTCTTAAGCCTCCTTCCTATCCTCACTCTCCCACCCCTCTAGGTCATCACAAGGCACCAACTGATCTCCCTGTGTTATGCTGCTGCTTCCCACTAGCTATTTGGTAGTGTATATATGTTGATACTACTCTCACTTTGCCCAGGTTTCCCCCTCCCCCACTTTGTCCTCAAGTCCATCCTCTATGTCTACATCTTTATACCTGCCCTGCAACTAGTTTCATCAGTACCAATTTTTTTAGATTCCATATATATGTGTTAGTATACAGTGTTTGTTTTTCTCTTTCTAACTTACTTCATTCTACATGACACATTCTGGGTCCGTCCACCTCACTACAAATAACTCAATTTCATTTCTTTTTATGGCTGAGTAATATTCCATTGTATATATGTGCCACATCTTTATCCATTCATCTGTCGATGCACATTTAGGGTACTTCCATGTCCTGGCTGTTGTAAATAGTGCTGCAATGAATATAGTGGTACATGACTCTTTTTGAATTATGTTTTTCTCAGGGTATATGCCCAGTAGTGGGATTGCTGCATCATATGGTAGTTCTATTTTTAGTTTTTTAAGGAACCTCCATACTGTTTTCCATAGCTGTTGTATCAGTTTACATTCCCACCAAGAGTGTAGTAGGGTTTCCTTTTCACAACACCTTTTCCAGCATTTATTGTTTCTAGATTTTTTGATAATGGCCATTCTGACCAGCATAGGTTATATCTCATTGTAGTTTTGACTTGCACTTCTCTAAAAATTAGTGATGTTGAGCATATTTTCATATATCTCTTCGCCAACTGTATGTCTTCCTTGGTGAAATTTCTATTTAGGTCTTCCACCCATTTTTGGATTGGGTTGTTTTTCTTTTTTTGATATTGAGTTGCATGAGCTGCTTGTATTCTTTGGAGATTAATCCTTTGTCCATTGATTCATTTTCAAATATTTTCTCCCATTCTGAAGGGTGTCTTTTCATCTTCTTTATGGTTTCCTTTGCTGTGCAAAAGCTTCTAAGTTTCATTAAGTCCCGTTTATTTATATTTCCATTACTCTAGGAGGTGAGTCAAAAAAAGATCTTGCTGTGGTGTATGTCAAAGAGTGTTTTTCCTATGTTTTCCTCTAAGAGTTTTATAGTGTCTGGTCTTACATTTAAGTCTTTAATCTATTTTGAGTTTATTTTTGTGTATTGTGTTAGGTAGTGTTCTAATTTCATTCTTTTACATGTAGCTGTCCAATTTGCCCAGCACCACTTATTGAAGAGGCTGTCTTTCCTCCATTGCATATTCTTGCCTCCTTTATCATAAATTAGGTGCCCATATGTGTGTAGGTTTACCTCTGGACATTCTATCCTGTACCATTGATCTATATTTCTGTTTTTGTGCCAGTACCATACTCTCTTGATTACTGTAGCTTTGTGGTATAATTTGAAGTTGGGGAACCTGATCCCTCCAACTCTGTTTTTCTTTCTCAAAATTGCTTTGGCTATTCAGGCTCTTTTTTGTTTCCACATGAATTGTAAAATATTTTGTTCGAATTCCGTGAAGAATGTCATTGGTAGTTTGATAGGGATTGCATTGAATCTGTAGATTGCTTTGGGTAGTATAGTCATTTTCACAACATTGATTCTTCCAATCCAAGAACATGATATATTTCTCCACTGTTTATGTCATCTTTGATTTCTTTCATCAGTGTTTTATACTTTTCTGAGTACAAGCATTTTACTTCCTTAGGCAGGTTTATTCTTAGGTATTTTATTCTTTTTGTTGCAATGGTAAATGAGAGTGTTTACTTAATTTCTCTTTCTGATTTTTCATTGTTGGTGTATAAGGATGCCAGAGATTTCTGCGCATTAATTTTGTATCCTGCAACCCTACCAAATTAATTGATTAGTTCTTGTAGTTTTCTGGTGGCATCTTTAGGATTTTCTATGTATAGTATCATGCCATCTACAAACAGTGAGAGTTTTACTTCTTCTTTTCCATTTTGTATTCCTTTTATTTGTTTTTCTTCTCTGATTGCCATAGCTAGGACCTCCAAAACTATGTTGAATAAGAGTTGTGAGAGGGGATATCCTTGTCTTGTTCCTAATCTTAGCGGAAATGCTTGCAGTTTTTCACCATTTAGTATGATGTTTGCTGTGGGTTTGTCATCTATGGCCTTTATTATTTTGAGGTAGATTCACTCTGTGCCCATTTTCTGGAAAGTTTTTATCATAAATGGGTGTTGAATTTTGGCAAAATCTTTTTCTGCATCTATTGAGATGATCATATGGCTTTTATTCCTTAATTTTTTTGTTGTTGTTTTAAATTTTTTTTAATTTATTTATTTTGGCTGTATTGGGTCTCCACTGCTGCATGTGGGCTTTCTCTAGTTGCAGTGAGCAGGGGCTACTCTTCGTTGTGATGCACGGGCTCCTCATTGCAGTGGCCTCTCTTGTTGCGGAGCTCAGGCTGTAGGTGCACAGGTTTCAGTAGCCATGGCATGCAGGCTTAGTAGTTGTGGCTCGTGGGCTCTAGAGCACAGGCTCAGGAGTGTGACGCATGGGCTTTGTTGCTCCGCAGCATGTGGGATCTTCCTGGACCAGGGCTCGAACCCGTGTCCCCTGCATTGGCAGGTGGATTCTTAACCACTGCACCACCAGGGAAGCCCCCTTAATTTGTTAATGTGGCGTATCCATTGATTTATTTGCATATATTGAAGAATCTTTGCTTCCCTGGAATAAATCTCACTTGATCATCGTGTATGATCCTTTTAATGTGCTGTTGGATTCTGTTTGCTAGTATTTTGTCCAGGATTTTTGCATCTATATTCAACAGTGATATTGGTCTATAATTTTCCTTTTCTGTGATCTTTTTCTGGTTTTGGTATCAGAGTGATGGTGTCTTTGTAGAATGAATTTGGGGGTGTTTCTCCTTCTGCAATTTTTTGGAAGATTTTGAGAAGGATCAGTGTTAACTATTCTCTAAATGTTTGAGAGAATTCACCTGTGAAGACATCTGGTCTTGGACTTTTGTTTGTGGAAGATTTTTTTTTTTTTTTTTTTGCGTTATGCGGCCCTCCCACTGTCGCAGCCTTTCCTGTTGCAGAGCACAGGCTCTGGATGTGCAGGCCCAGCGGCCATTGCCCATGAGCCCAGCTGCTCCGAAGCACATGGGATCCTCCTAGACTGGGGCATGAACACGTGTCCCCTACATATGCAGGTGGACTCCCAGCCACTGTGCCAACAGGGAAGCCCCTGTTGGAAGATTTTAATTATGGTTTCAATTACATTACTTGTGATAGGTATGTTTATATTTTGTAATTCTTCCTGGTTTAGTCTTGGAAAATTGTATCTTTCCAACAATTTGTCTATTTCTTCGTGGTTGTCTATTTTATTGACATATAGTTGTTTGTAGTAGTGTCTTATAATCCCTTGTATTTCTGCATTGTCAGTTGTGATTTCCTCTTTTTCATTTCTAATTTTTTGTATCTGTGTCCTCTCCCTGTTTTCTTGATAAGTCTGGCTAATGGTTTATCAATTTAGTTTATCTTCTCAAAGAACCAGCTTTTAGTTTTATTGATCTTTGTTATTGCTCCCTTCATTTCTTTTTCATTTATTTCTGCTCAGATGTTTACAATTTCTTTCCTTCCACTGACTTTGGGTTTTCTTTGTTCTTCTTTCTCTAGTTGTTTTTAGAGTAGGGTTACATTGTTTTTTGAGATTTTTCTTGTTACTTGAGGTGAGATTGAATGGCTATAAACTTTCCTCCTAGAGCTGCTTTTGCTGCATCCCATAGGTTTTGTGTCATCCTCTTTTTGTTGTCATTTGTTTCTATGTATTTTTTTATTTCTTCTTTAATTTATTCAGTGATCTCTTGGTTATTTATTAATGCACTGTTTAACCTCCATGTATTTGTATTTTTTACAGTTTTTTTCCTATAATTGGTTTCCAATCTCATAGTGTTGTGGTCAGAATGATGTTTGATATGACTTCAATTTTCTTAAGTTTTCCAAGGCTTCATTTGTGACCCAAGATGTGTTCTATCTTGGAGAATGTTCTTTGTGCACTTGAAAGATAGTGTATTCTTCCACTTTTGGGTAGAATGTTCTATAAATATCAATCAAATCTCTCTGGTCTATTGTGTCATTTAAAGCTTGTGTTTCATTATTTACTTTCTGTTTGGATGATCTGTCCATTGGTGTAAGTGAGGTGTTATAGTCTGCTACTATTATTGTGTTCCTGTCAATTTCTCCTTTCATGATTGTTAGCATTTGCCTTATGTATTGAGGTGCTCCTATGTTGAGTGCATAAACATTTATAATTGTTATATCTTCTTCTTGGATTGATCCATTGATCATTATGTAGTGTCCCTTCTTATCTCTTGTAACAGTCTTAATTTTAAAGTCTATTTTATCTGATACAAGTATTGCAGCTCCAGCTTTCTTTTGATTTCCATTTGCATGGAATACTCTTTCCATCCCTTCACTTTCAGTCTGTTTGTGTTCCTAGGTCTGAAGTGGGTCTCTTGTATACAACATATCTCTTGTTTTTGTATCCATTCATCCAGTCTGTGTCTTTTAGTTGGGGCATTTAATCCATTTACATTCAAGGTTATTATTGATATGTCTGTTCCTATTACCATTTTCTTAATTGTTTTGGGTGTGTTTTTGTGGGTCTTTTTCTTATCTTGTGTTTCCCACCTAGAGAAGTTTCTTTACCATTTATTGTAAAGTGGTTTGGTGGTGCTGAATTCTCTTAGCTTTTGCTTGTCTGAAAAGTTTTTGATTTCTCCATCTAATCTGAGTGAGATCCTTGCTGGGTCGAGTAATCTTGGTTTTAAGTTTTTTTCTTTCATCACTTTAAGTATATCCTGCCACTCCCCTCTGGCCTGCAGAGTTTCTGCTGAAAAATCTGCTGATAACCTTATGGGGATTCCTTTGTATGTCATTTTTTGTTTTTCCCTTGCTGCTTTTAATATTTTTCTCTTTGAATTTAATTTTTGATAGTTTGATTAATATGTGTCTTGGTGTGTTTTTCCTGGGGTTTATCCTGTATGGGACTCTGTGCTTCCTGGACATGGGTGAATATTTCTTTTCCCATGTTAGGGAAGTTTTCCACTATAATCTCTTCAAATATTTTCTCAGACACTTTATTTTTCTCTTCTTCTGCTACCCCTATAATTTGAATATTGGTGCATTTAGTGTTCTCCCAGAGGTCTCTGAGATTATCTTCAATTCTTTTCATTCTTTTTTCTTTCTTCTGCTACTTGGCAGATACTTCCAGCATTTTGTCTTACAGATCACTTATTCATTCTTCTGCCTCAGTTATTCTGTTATTGAATCCTTCTAGTGTATTTTTTCATTTCAGTTATTGTGTTGTTCATCTGTTTGTTTATTCTTGAGTTCTTTTAGGTCTTTGTTAAACATTTCTTGTATTTTCTCAATCTGTGCCTCCATTCTATTTCTGAGATTCTGGATTATCTTTTCTATCATTACTCTGAATTCTTTTTCAGATAGATTGCCTATTTCCTCTTCATTTATTTAGTCTTGTAGGTTTTTATCTTGCTCCTTCTGTTACATATTTTCTTGCCATCTCATTTTTTTTAAGTGGGATTGTGTTCCTGTCTTTTGTTTGTTTGGCCTGAGTTTTCCAAAACTGGAGTTTGTAAGCTGTTGGGTAGAGCTGGGTCTTGGTGCTGAGAAAAAGACCTCCATGAGACCTCACTCCGTTGAATATTCCCTGGGGTCTGAGTTTCTCTCTTAGTCCAGTGGTTCAGACTTGGAGGTCCCACTGCAGGAGCTACAGCCTGATGCCTGGTTCATGAACCATGGTCCTGCAAACCATGTGGGGTGGCAAAAAATAAGAAAAAAGAAAAAGAGTACAATAACAAAGTAAAAAATAAAATTAGACTAGGAAACTAACAGATATGTTAGAAAGAATATAAAAATATAGAAGAATCAACAACTGGAATGTACAACAGTACCACAATAGTAAAAAAAAAATAGGAGAGAAAAGGAAAAAAAAGAAAGAAAGAAATTAAAAAATGTGGGGAAAGTCCTTGGCTGTGGAGGGTGGGCCTAAACAAGGGTGAGGTTAGGGTGGTGGGCTGTGCCAATGCTTAGGACCCACATGGCTAGAAAAGGCCCTGGGTTCTGTGAGACGTGAGGCTTAGGCTCAAGGAACAGAAAGGGCCCAAGCATGCCCTCCACTCCTCTTCACAGTGGGTGGGGGACCTCCCCTGGTACCCCAGCATGCTTCCTGGCCCTAAGTAGGCAGGACAATCACCCTCCACTCCTCTCCTGCTCCTCCTGGATTACTCCTCCTACCTGCCTCTCCTGATCTCCCTGGCCTCCCTCTTATGCCCCCAAGGACCCATGCGGCCTGTTTTGGGCTTTCGAGGGCAGGGAACTAGCCTGGGAGTTCAACAGGCTCTCCGGCCTGAGTGGGCCAACCAAACGTCCTCTGCTCCTCTCTCACTCTTCCTGGAGGGTCGCTTCTGCCTGCCTCTCCTGATCTCCCTGCCTCAGGGGCACCAATCCTGTCTGGCCCCTACTTCTCCTCCCCCGTAAGTCCCCCCCAATCCTACAGGTTTACTTGGGGATTCCTC
This sequence comes from Neophocaena asiaeorientalis asiaeorientalis, assembly GCF_003031525.2. Classification (NCBI taxonomy): domain Eukaryota; kingdom Metazoa; phylum Chordata; class Mammalia; order Artiodactyla; family Phocoenidae; genus Neophocaena; species Neophocaena asiaeorientalis. The sequence continues at coordinate 67,095 of NW_020175665.1, forward strand.
CCATCTCCTTGAACATCAGGGTCCTCCACCAGCAGCAAGCAGGTGCCCTAATTGTGGGGAGATGTTAACTCGGCGTCTTCCCACACAGTCATCTTGACTCCACCCCTCTGTAGAATTTTTGATGATGGCCATTGTGACTGGTGTGAGGTGACACCTCACTGTAGCTCTGATTGACATTCCTTTAATAATTAGTGATGTTGATTGTTTTTTTTTTTTAATTGACCTGCATGAGCTGTTTTTATATTTGGACATTAATCCCTTGTCTGTTGCTTCTTTTACAAATATTTTCTCCTATTCTGTGGGTGTTTTTCATTTTGTTTATGGTTTCCTTTCCTGTGCAAAAGCTTTTAAGTTTCATTAGGTCCCATTTGTCTATTTCTGTTTTCATTTTCATTACTTTAGGAAGTGGGTCAAAAAAAGATCTTACTGGGATTTACATCAGAATATGCTCTGCCTATGTTTTCCTCTAAGAGTTTTAGAGTATCCAGCCTTACATTTAGGTCTTTAATACATTTTGAATTTATCTTTGTGTATGGTGTTAGGGAGTGTTCTACTTTCATTCTTTTACATGTAGCTGTCTGGTTTTCCCAGCAACACTTGTTGAAGAGACTGTATTTTCTTTATTGTATATTCTTGCCTCCTTTGTCATAGATTAGGTGACCTTAGGGCTTGGGTTTATCCCTGGACTTTCTATCCTGTTCCATTGATCTATATTTCTTTTTCTCTGCCAGTACCATATTATTTTGATCACTGTAGTTTTGTAGTATAGTCTGAAGTCAGGGGGACTAGTTCCTCTAGATCTCTTTTTCTTGGTCAAGCCTACTTTGGCTATTTAGGAGTTTTTGTTTTTTCATAAATATTGTAAAATATTTTGTTCTAATTCTGTAAAAAATGCTATTGGCAATTTGATAGAGAGTGCATTGAATATGTACATTGCTTTGGGTAGTACAGTCATTTTGATAATATTGATTCTTCCAATCCAGGAACATGGTATATCTTTCCATCTGTGTCATCTATGATTTCTTTCATCAGTATCATAATTTTCTGAGTACAGGTCTTTTGTCTTCTTAGGTAGGTTTATTCCTAGGTATTTTCTTCTTTTTGATGCAATGTTTTCTCTGCCAGTACCATATTATTTTGATCACTGTAGTTTTGTAGTATAGTCTGAAGTCAGGGGGACTAGTTCCTCTAGATCTCTTTTTCTTGGTCAAGCCTACTTTGGCTATTTAGGAGTTTTTGTTTTTTCATAAATATTGTAAAATATTTTGTTCTAATTCTGTAAAAAATGCTATTGGCAATTTGATAGAGAGTGCATTGAATATGTACATTGCTTTGGGTAGTACAGTCATTTTGATAATATTGATTCTTCCAATCCAGGAACATGGTATATCTTTCCATCTGTGTCATCTATGATTTCTTTCATCAGTATCATAATTTTCTGAGTACAGGTCTTTTGTCTTCTTAGGTAGGTTTATTCCTAGGTATTTTCTTCTTTTTGATGCAATGGTAAATGGGATTGCTTCCTTAATTTCTCTTTCTGATCTTTTATTGTTAGTTCATATGAATGCAAGACATTTTTCATTATTAATCTTATACCCTACAACTTTACCAAAAACATTGATGAGCTCTAGTAGTTTTCTGGTAGCATCTTTAGGATTTTCTATGTAGAGTACCATATCATCTGAAAACAGTGACAGTTTTACTTCTTCTTTTCCAATTTGGATTTCTGTTATTTGTTTTTGGTATCACTTAAGGCCTGTGTTTCCTTACTGATTTTTAGTCCTGATGATATGTTCATTGGTGTAAGTGGGGTGTTAAAGTCCCCCATTATTATTATGTTACTGTCGATTTCTCCTTTTATTGTTGTTAGCATTTGGCTTATATATTGAGGTGCTCCTATGTTGGGCGTGTATATATTTATAGTTATTATATGTTCTTCTGGATTGATCCCTTGATAATTACACAGTGCCCTTCATTGTCTCATGTAACAGTCTTTATTTCAGTCTATTTTGTCTGATGTGAATATTGCTACTCCAGGTTTCTTTTGGTTTCCATTTGCATGGAATATCTTTTTCCATCCTCACATTTCAGTCTGTATGTGTCTCTAAATCTGAAGTGGGTCTCTTGTGGACAGCACATATATTGATCTTGCTTTTATCTTTCAGCTAGTCTATTTCTTTTGGTTGGAGCATTTAATCCATTTACATTTAAGATAATTATCAATAAGTATGTTCCTACTGTCATTCTCTTAATTGTTTTGAGTTTGTTTTTGTAGGTGTTTTTTCTTCCCTTCCTCTTTTGTTGTCTTCTCTTGTGGTTTGATGACCATCTTTATTATTGTGTTTGGGTTGCTTTTTCTTTTTTCTGTGTGTATCTATTGTACTTTTGGGGTTTGCTGTTCTTATGAGATTTTGATATAGCAGTCTATATATGTACGAGGTTGTTTTAGGTTGCTGGTTTCTTTCCTGCCTAGAGAAGTTCCTTTAGCATTTGTTGTAGAGCTGGTTTGTTGGTGCAGAATTAGCTTTGCTTTTGCTTGTCTGTAAAGCTTTTTATTTCTCCATTGAATCTGAATGAAAGCCTTGCTGGTTAGAGTATTCTTTTTATATTTTTAATTAATTAATTAATAATTTAATTTAATTAATTATTAATTATTTTTGGCTGTATTGCATCTTTGTTGCTGCACGCAGGCTTTCTCTATTTGCAGCGAGCAGGTGCTACTCTTTGTTGCAGTTCACAGGCTTCTCGTTGTGGTGGCTTACCTTGTTGTGGAGCATTGGCTCTAGGAGCACAGGCTTCAGTACTTGTGGCTCACAGGCTCTAGAACACAGGCTCAATAGTTGTGGCACACAGAATTAGTTGCTTTGTGGCATGTGGGATCTTCCTGGACCAGGGCTCAAACCCATGTCCCCTGCATTGTCAGGCGGATTCTTAACCACTGCACCACAGGGGATGTCCCAAGGGTAGAGTATTATTGGTTGCAGGTTTTCCCTTTCATCACTTGAAATATATCATTCTACTCTCTTCTGACCTGCAGAATTTCTGCTGAAAAATCAGCTGATAATGTTATGGACATTCCCTTATATGATATTTGTTGATTTTCCCTTGTTACTTTTAATATTTTTCTTTATCTTTAACTTTTATCAGTTTGATTAATATGTATCTCAGCATGTTCCTCCTTGCTTTCATCCTGTCTGGGACCCTCTGAGCTTCCAGGACATGAGTGAGTGTTCCCTTTCCCACATAAGGGAAGTTTTTGTCTATAATATCTTCAAATATTTTCTCAGGCCCTTTCTATATCTCTTTTCCTTCTGGGACCCCTATAATGTGTATGTTGGTACGTTTAATGCTGTCCCAGTTGTTTCTGAGATTGTTCTAATTTCTTTTCATTTTTTTTTTCTTTATTCTGTTCTGTTGCAGTGATTTCCATCAGTCTGTTTTCTAGGTCACTCATTTCTTCTTCTGCCTCAGTTATTCTGCTATTGAGTCCTTCTAGTGAATTTTTTATTTCAGTTATTATATAGTTCATCTCTGTTTGTTCTTTAAATCTTCAAGCTCCTTGTTAAATATTTCCTGTGTCTTCTCAATCTGTGCTTCCAGTCTTTTTCCAAATTTGTAGATCATCTTTACTATCATTATTCTGAATGCTTTCGGGTAGATTGCCTATGTCCTCTTCATTTAGCTCTTCTTGTAGGTGTTTATATAGTTCCATTTTTTGCAACATATTTCTCTATTATCTCACTTTGTCTAAATTTCTGTCTTTGTGGTCTCCTTTCCACAGGCTGCAGTACAGTAGTTCCTCTTTCTTCTAGTGTCTGCCCCCTGGTTGGTGCGGTTGGTCCAGGGGCTTGTGCAGGCTTCCTTCTGGGAAGGACTGGAACCTGCCTTCTGGGGGGTAGGGCTGGGTCTTTTTCCTCTGATGGGCAATGCCATGTCAATGGGTTTTGAGGTGGCTGTAGGCTCAGGATGACTTTAGGCAGCCTGTATGCTGATAGGTGGGGTTGTTTTCCTGTCTTTCTGGTTGTTTGGCCTGAGGTGTTCCAGCTCTGGAGCCTGTACGTTGTTGGATGGGGCCAGCTCTTGGTGCTGAAATGCTCACCTCTGGGAGAGCTCACCCCAAACAGTATTTTCTGGGACCTCTGCCATCAGTGTCCTTGCCCCCACAGTGAGTTACAGACAACCCCTGCTTCCCCATGACACCCTCCCAGACACCTACTTAGGTCTAGGCCCAGTTCCTATGAAGGTATTGCTTTGTGCTCAGCCCAGTGCATGTGAGTTCTTGTGTGCATACTCCAAGAGTGGAGCTCTTACACTCAGGCCCATCTGACTTTCAAGGCCAAGTGCTCTGGGGCTTATTCCTCCCAATGCCTGACCTTCAGAATGTCTTGCAGGGCTATTTTTACATGAGAACATCCCTGTGTAGTCTCTGTGGGTTTAATATTTTTTGCTGTGAGGTCTGTTTTTAGTATGGATGTCTGCCATCTCTTTCCTCAGTGTATGCTTGCCATTATCCCTTCTATAGAAGGTATGACTTATGTTGTGGTGACCTGAACCTGCACTGGTTATTGATCAGGGCCTCCCTTTTTCTCTGTGGTTGTTACTGCCCTGTCATGGGAAGGGTTTGCTCTCTAGTGTGTGGAGTATAGGACCCCAGATCTGTTCCTGAGCTGTGTTTCTTATCTGAAATGCCAGGTAGGTGGGATTGGAGCACTCTCACTGGGAGAAAAGCTATTGAGTATTCCTCCTACGTAGGTGTTCACCTGTGGGTGTACACTGTTGTGTCACTTTTCACTCACTGTGCTGGCTCATAAATTACACTGTAGTTAGATCTACTCTCAGCCCCACCTTAACCATGATTATGCCAGAAATAGGCTCTGGTGTCACTCAGGTGATTTTTTCACCAGGTCACCAGCATAGATCCACTGAAGTCAAGTCCTAGGACTGCAGTAATTGTGTACCTGGACCCACCATGAGAGCTATGGAAGCAGCTCAGATTCTGGCCTGGTCCAATCCCTATGTATATGTGCCCACAAAGTCCACAACTATTAAAATTAGACCTGTCTCAGCTGCTGGAACACTCATCCTTTTGGACATTTCTCAGGCACTGAGTTCAAATCCATAGTTCCCACAGATGTGAGGAGAGGTTTCAGCTCTTCTTCCTTAGTTGCACAGCTGCTGGCGCTCAGCTGTGGTTTAAGCCCCACCTCCACATAAGTTTCTCCCATGGTCATCTGCTCCCATGGCTGCCCCAGGGCACACATGCCCACTCAGGTGTGTGGCAGCAGAGGTGGTGTTGGGAGGGGCACACAAGACTACCAGAGTCAGTGGGGTCAGAGGAGGTGTTGGTGGATGGGGAGCCTGAGTCCACTTTCACCAGAGGGACCAGAGGAGGCACTGGCAGGAGGGGTGGCAAGCCTACTCAGGTGGGTGTCCCTCCTTGTGCTCACAGAGGCAGGGGTCAGCCCACAGAGGCAGGGATCGGCTTTTGTGCCACACAACAATGGTGCCTTGTTTATATGCTGGCCCAAGCTTCTTCCAGGAATATTCCCAGTTGTGGAGCTCCTTACTCTTGTCCCTTCAGGCTATCTCTTCTCAGCCAACAGATGTCCCCAAACCCTCTCTCCAAAGCTGTCTCCAAACCCCACATTCCAGCACTCAGCCCCCCTCCCTACCAGCAGACACATGACTCAGGCTGGGGTGCACAGGGCTGTGGTACAGACAAGTCGTGTTGGTCTTACTCTGTGCTGCCTGTCATGGACTGATTGCTGTGCTCTTCTCCAATCCCCCAAAGCTCCCTCTCTGTCCCAGCTGATCTCTCCACCAGTGAGGGGGCTTCACTGAGTGCAAGCACCTCTCCTTTGCTTCAGCTCCCCACCAGGGATTCAGGTCCTGTTCCTTTTCCTCTTGTTTTCTTGTTCTTTCTTTCATCCTACCCTGTTTGTATGGGGATTTTTCTTATCCTTTTAGGAGTCCAAGGTCCTCTGTTAGTGCTCAGCAGGTGCTCTGTGAGAATTGTTCTATTTGTAGATGTATTCTTGATGTACCTGTGAGGAGAGGAGAACTCTATGTCCTCCTCTACTGCCATCTTGACCCTGTCCCCTATATATATTATTCTTAATAATACTCCAATAGATTAGTTTTGAGAACACACCAAGATAAAATATTTGTAAAATAAATATTTGGAAACTAGCTTAACTGACCCATTGATATATTTCAATATATGACAAATAATACCTGGAAAATATTTACTAGAAAATATTTTGTGTGTGTGTGTTTTTTTTTGAAGAGGTTGATTTTTAAGACCTTTTTTTCTGACAGTGATTAGAGATGGGCCCAGTTTTCTGTTAGAGCCACTCTATATTTACAATTAAAATGACTATTTTTTAATTTCAGTTTTATTGGGATATAATTAAACATACAACATTGTATAATTTTAAAGCATACAACATAATGATTTTTGACTTACAAAAATCATAGAAGGATTAACACAATAAGTTTAGTGAACATCTTTTTTTTTTTTTTAAGATATACATTTTTCCTCTTTATTTTGTAATTGGGTAGAGGGTTAAAAATATATCCAACTCATTCAGAAATTTTTCAATTTATTAAAATATAAAGAAGGAGCCCCAAAATATATCTGATTATACACCATTTGCATAGTTCAAATCCAATCTCTCAGAAATTATCAGAGAATCAAAAACACTCAAAAGTTCAATAAAAATTCAACTAAAAGCATAGTTTTCCCCTCATAATCTTCTCAATACTTATGATTGGTAAACACAGTTGTGAACAGAAATAGACACATTCGCTTATCATATGTAATATTTAGAGTAGAAATTCTTCATTGAAATGTTTCACACACATAATTAAATTAAGCGCATTGGTATACAATTGAAGACTTCAATTATTAAATGAATAACTCAAGGAAACATCAATGGCATAAGGAAAATGAAAAGTAACATATAAGTACTTAAGTTTCGGTGAAAATATTCTAATTTTATAAATTTGTCCTTTTCTTTTCTAACTCTACTCAAAGATCATCTCCTTCCTGAAATCCTTTCAATGTCCCAAGTACAGATAACTATTTCACCCATAGGACTTTTTCAACATTTATCTTAATACACTGCATTAACTGTGAAGGAGACAAGTATTATTAATCTGTTCATCCATAGATTCTCTATGCAAGTTTCTTCAGTGTGTTAGTTTGATGAATACATAGCAGATGGATGTATACATATTATGGGGAATGTTTAAGAACTTTAAAATCTCAGCGTCACTAAGGAAGCTCCCAAACACCCACGTAAAATAAGGAAAGAGATAGCAATTTTGATGTGGCATTTCACAAAGATATCTGCCACAGTCAACAGATACCATTACTTTAACTGAAATACAGTCACATTATTTAAATACATAATTTTTCTCAGTTCCAGTAAATGGTGCCTCACAGGCAAGTCACATGTATGCAAAGAAGTAAAAAACAAAGTGTCTATAATTCTCTTTGCCAGAAATCTGACAGAATAGAGTTAGGAATTTAAGCTCTACTATAACTAATTAAATAGAGTTCAGGTAATACATTTTTTTTTGAGGACTTTTATGGAAAGTCAGAAATGTCTGGACCCAAAAGAAGATCCATGCTGAGATCTATGAAAATTGCAAAGTTTTGGTCATATGGTTAATATCCATAAGTATTGTCTGATTGATATATTTATTTAATAGGATACTTTTATAGTTAAAGATGCATCTGTTTGTATACCTTATAGGTATGTCAAAAACCCCATGATAAACTCCTACCCATATTCACTTAACCATAAATAGTCATCAGTTTTTCTTTAGTAGTCATGTAAAACTGAGCCATTTTTGAATATTACATTACAATTAAGCTTAAATACTGATAATCCACAGGAAATTGTGTAAAAAGAAGGTTTTAAAAATAACTATTATAGAATCAAAGATTAAATGTGAATGATTTCATAGTAATATAGCAAATACATCAGTGGAACCAAGAATATGCAATCAGGAAAGAATAGTCTCTTCAATAATTGGTGTTGAGTAAATTGCATATCAACATGCTAAGAAATAAAACTGGACTCTTATATTACTCCACTCACAAAAATCATCTCAAAATGGACTAACGACTTGAATGTAAGTCCTGAAATCACAAAACTCCTAGAAGAAAACACAGGTGAAAGTGAAAGCAACAAAAGCAAAGATAAACAAGCGAGACTATATCCAACTAAAAAGCTTCTGCACAACAAAGCTAACAATCAACAAAATGAAGAGCAACATATGAAATGGTAGAAAATATTTGTAAACCACATAAACAATAAGAAGTTCATATCCAAAATACACAAGAAACTTATACAACTCAATAGTCAAAACAAAAATAAAAACCTGATTAAAAAATGGCCAGTGGATAAATGAAAAGGTCCTCAATATCACTAATCATCATGAAAAGGTCAATCAAAACCACAATGACATCACCTCTCACCTTGTTAGGATGTCTGTTATCAAAAAGACCAAAAAAGACAAGATGTAACAAGTGCTGGTGAGGATATGGAGATGGGAACCCTTTCTCCAGGGATTTTGTGTGTGTGTGTGTGTGTGTGCACTATTGGTAGTGATGTAACTTGATACAGCCACTATAGAAAACAGGGTGCAGGTTTTTAAAGAAATCAAAAATATAACTAGCATAATGACCCAGCAATCCTACTACTGATTATATATCAAAAGGAAATGAATTCACTATTTCTAAGAGATATTTTAGAAACAACCTAAGTGTCCACTGATAGATAAATGGGTACAGAAAATATGGGATATATAAATACACAATGAAAATTTTCCAGCCTTAAAAAGCAAAGAAGTCCTGCCACTTAGTAAAACATAGATAAATTGTAAGGCATTATGCTAAGTGAAAAAAACAGACAGAGAAAAACAAATACTATAAGTTATCACTTATATGTGAATCTAAAAAAAAAATCAAATTCATAAAAACAGAGAGTAGAACTGTTTTTTTTAAGGACTGGGGCGAAGTAGGGAGAGGCTAGTAAAAGAGTATACATTTTCAGTTATAAGATGATTAAAGTCTGAGGATCTAATGTGTAGCATGGTGACTATAGTTGATAATACTATACTGTATACTTGAAAGTTGGTAACAGAGTATATTTTAAGCTTTTTCATGCACACAAGAAACTAAATATGAGATGTGACAGATATGTTAAATAACTCATTTTTGGGAGTCCTTTTCACAATGAACATGTACATCAAATTATCACCTTGTACACTCAAACTCTATTTAATTTTGTATGTGAATTATGCCTTTATACCTCAATAGAGCTAAAAAAACAAAAGAAAAAACTTCCTTCTTTGAATTTTAGCCCTACTTCCTCTGTATAGATAATGATTGCTTTTGGTTGTGTCCATCTTGTCATTTCATAAATGGGCTTTGTTTCAATGACTTGGAACTACACTAAACAGTTCTAGGTGGGATAAGGTTCCTCAAACTCAGCACTATTGACATTTTAGGCTTGATAACTTTTTGTTCTGGAAGATTTCCTGTGTATTGTAGACGTTTAGTAGCATCCTTGGCTTCTATACATTTGTAGAACGTGCGTCCTAGTCCCATCCCAGTTTTGATAATCAAAAATGTTTCTAAACATTGTGAAATGCCTCCTGGGAGCCAAAATCATCTACAGTTGAGAGCCATTCAGGTAATAGAACAGAAATATCCCCATCGGTTTTGTTTTGTTTTGTTTTGTTTTAGGATTAAAGAGATAATGAACTTAGAATTTAACACAAAGCTTAGTACATAGTATGTTCAATAAGAGCTAACGTCATTCTTGATTAACAACTTACAGGTAGTAATTATGGCTTAATGTCAGTTGCTCAACTGAACTTATTTTTAAAAGTATTTCCCTAGATACAACAAAAACTGTTTATATTAGCAATTACACCAACTGTAATTTATTGTGAATTAGAACTCTGAGTAAAGCTGAAAGCAGTCATCTAAAGTCATAGAATATCTCCACTTATCCTTAGTTTATGGTAACCATCTGAATTTGAGGCAAAATAACAAAACATACAGACCTCTATTGTTCAGGCTTTATCAATTAAAACTTATAGTGATGGCAAATAGAATTTGAATGATTAATATTTATGGTTTATGGCTTGGGATGTTTAAATTTATATAGCACATTCCTTCAAAATCCCTTCAGGCCATCGATATATGATATGCTCTATTTATACATCCCTATTAGATACTACAGGTCTATAAATTAAAATACATATCTGAAAATAGTCTATATTTACTAATCAACTTTACAGTCTTGATTGATCAATCTCTCCACAGTTCTACAATAAATAGGTTATTTCATCTTGAAAAAAAATACTTATGTTAATATATTTATTAATATTATTAATAAGCACTAAATGAGATCTTGAAATCATCATCCAAATAACATAAGGTGGCTTGAATGATAATCTCAGTTCAAACAGAAGCATTTGTGAATGTTTAAGGGAGTAAGTGGGGGCTAACAATAAGAGGAAAAACTGAGGAGAAATCTGGCATCATCCTATTTAGAAGAGGTAAGAATTGTAAATGTCTTCAGGTTTAAATTTCTTAATCCTAATACAATGAATGCTGATTTTGCATTTGGAATAGATGTTACTATGACTCAGAGGTTTTCACAGGATATTATATTTTAGCCACTTTATAATAATTAGAAAAGTTTTTATCAGTAACAGCATAAATATGTTTTGGTAACCTGTCTAGATGGCAACAATTTGCATATTAAAACAACTCCATACATTTTGTTGGTAAATTTAATTCAACTAAATTTAAGAAAATAATGGGAAGTTTAAAGTGATATCTCAGAAGAAAATACTAATGTATTTCTCCATTTCTTTTTAAAGTTAAATCTTGAAACAGAAGTTGAAAATTTATAGTTTCATTATTTAGGAAAAAGACAACCTTGGGACTCATAGTAGGAAAAAAAAAAAGCTTGTGCTTTATGTTTTTAAATTAAAAATCTACTTAAATATAACATAATTGGTGTATCACAAATAGTAGCAATGTACCACCTTAATGAATTTAATGCAAATAAATGCAGTTACATATAATCCTCTTGTAAACAAAATAATTACATTTTGAAAAGATCTCACAACTTTTATATACTGTATAAGGTGTTGAAAATACCTGTAATTATTTTTTACATGCTGGAGAACCTCAAAATATTTTCAGTCTTCATTGATTTGAGAAAAAAAAACCCATAGGCCTTCAATTAGATTAATGGCCCTAGAGACTAGATAATAACAGAAGAAATGTTTAATAAAGTCAGATATGGAAAAATCTCCATCAAGCACCATGCTCTTAAAATAACCAAGGCAGCCCCAAAAATTAGGACTGCAAATAAGCCAAGAAGTAGATAATTAAATAGATATAAGAAAATGTTGACACCTCATGCAATACCTGGAAAATTATGTGTGCTAAACAAATGAATAATCATAAATATCTCAGGAGATTGGTTGGATCTGAAGCTATGGATATTAAGATAAAGGTAAGCAATGGGCAATGGGTGTTGAAACTCCTTGGATGAATAGTTTTTTTCCAGATTATACCAAAAGAGGAAATGAGATTTTATTTCCTTCCTTCAATTATATCTAGAGACAATTTTACTAAACTGGAAAACAAATGATGTGTACATTAACTGCTGAAATATTCTGATTTCATAAAAAACCAGAATTATGATAGCAAGCCCTATGCCACCAGATAGTTAGTTGCATGTGTTATATCCTTTTAAAAACTACTTTTGTTTTAAGGTTAGTGGAAAAATTCATGATTTTTGACTTTGGTGATAATGGGCTCAGGGTTTAGAAGATAACCTGGTATAGTGATAAAAATATAGGTGTTGCTGTCAGAAAACTTTGGAAGGAGGGAAATTCTGGTTCATTCATTAATCTATTCATTATTTAAGGCTAAGCATCCTTTATATAATAGTGAAAAATGTTGATAGTCTTTGATCTCAAGAAGTGTATAATTTTATGGGAAATCCAGATAATCCACAGGTAAATGAAAATAGAGATATTAACTATACATTGTAATGAAAGAAATGAATGGATTTTTATGATGAAAATAATAGAATACAGCTTTAGGCTGGATGGTTTGGAAAGTTCTTGCTGGGGAGGAAGACTTAAAATGAGAAAAGAAAAATGAGAGCTAGCCATGGGATGAGTCGAGAGTTTACAATTTCAGGAAGAAAGACATTATGCAAAGTCTGAGTGACCTGCTCCTGCTCATAGTAATCAAGAAAAAATGATGTGTGAGTGTTGAAGAGGTGGGGGGTATATTTTACTGTAAGTTTTAAAGTAAAATGATTTCAAATCTATGGGAATAAATCTGATAATTGAGAGAATGCAGATAAATCACAAGGCCTAGGAATTCCAGTATTTAGAATTGGAATCAAAGGAAGGATACAGTAGATGTCTTAGAAAAATCAAGCTTTAGTAGTATCAGAAAGCAAGAGAAATAAGCATTTTTAAATGATAACATTTGTAACATTTTGGAATAGCAATAAAAGGTCAAGAATGATGACAAATGAAAGGGGTTCAGGACTTCAAGACATTTTTGGTAACATTGGTAAGACTAGAATGAAATAGTAAGAGGGGAAGTTATGTTAGAATAAATTAGATAAATAACAGCATAAGGGAAAATTAAATAAAGACAATGTCTTCTAAGTTTTATTTATGAATAGAAGAGGAAGGTTGTAGTAGCTGAAAGAGAATTTGAGATAACAATAGGAAATTTTAAATGCAGGAGGTATTGGACACTGACCGTAGGTTTATGGAAAAGAAAGAATAGAGATTAAAATGATGATGATTGAAGAGAGAAGTAATAACCAACTAAGCCCCAGAGAAAGGTGAGATAGTTAAAAGCAAGGAGAGTCTTTGATAGGAAGTGAGGTACTTCTTCTACATAAAGAAAAAAAAAAGGAAGGTGGGTTCAGAAATATGGAAAATTGCAGATTTTGTTTGATAGGAAAATGAAGATGCTTTAATTAGATGGCTTCTATCTTTTCAACCAAGTACAATGAAGAGTGTCTGCTAAAAAGATGTCTCATGAGCCCGTATATATGTTGCCTACAAGAGACTCACTTCAGATCTAGAGACACATGTAGATTGAAAACAAGGAGATAGAAAAAGGTAGTCTACACCAGTGGAAATCAAAATAAATCCATAGTAGCAATACCTTTATGAGACATAATAGACCTTAAAATAAAGACTGTTATAGAAGACAAAGAAGGACACTACATAATGATGAAGAGATCAATCCAAGAAGAAGATATAGCAACTGTAACTATATATGCACCCAATGTAGAAACACCTCAGTATATAAGGCAATGCTAATAGCCATAAAAGGAGAAATCAACAGAAACACAATAAGTGTATTTAACACAACACTTACATCAATGGACAGATCATCTGGAGAGAAAATCAATAAGAAAACACAGGCCTTAAAAAACACATTAGACCAAATGGACTTAATTAGTATTTATAGAGCATTCCACTTGAAAGCAGCAGAACACATATTCTTTTCAAGTGTATATGGAATATTCTTCAGGATAGATCACGTGTTAGGTCACAAAACAAGCCTCTGTAAATTGAAGAAAATTGAAATCATATCAAGCACCTTTCTGACCACAAAGTTATGAGATTAGAAATCAACTACAAGAAAAAAACTGCAAAAAGCACAGAAAGGATGGAGATGAAGCAGTATGCTACTAAACAACAAATGGATCACTAAAGAAATTAAAGAGGAAATTTAAAAATACCTGGAGACAAATGAAAATGGAAACATGAAAATCCAAAACCTATGGGACAAGACAAAAGCAGTTCTAAGAGGGAAGCTTATAGTGACACAAGCTTACCTCAGGAAACAAGAAAAATCTCAACAAAACATCTAAACTTACACCTAAACCAACAAGAGAAAGAAGAACAAATGAAACCCAAACTTAGTAGAAGGAAAGAAATCATAAAGATCAGAGTAGAAATAAATGAAATAGAGACAAAGAAAACAATAGAAAAGATCAATGGAATGAAAAGCTGGTTCTTTGAAAAGATAAACAAAATTGATAAACCTTTAGTCATACTCATCAAGGAAAAAAGGTAAAGGGTCCAAATCAATAAAATCAGAAGTGAAAAAATAAAAGAAGTTACAAATACCACTTAAATACAAAGGATCATAAGAGACTACTATGAGCAACTATACATCAGTAAAATAATCAATCTAGAAGAACTGGACAAATACTTAGAAAGGTATAAACTCCCAAGACTGAACCAGGAAAAAAATAGAAAATATGAACAGAGCAATTACAAGTTCAGAAATTAAATTAGCAAATAAAAAACTCCAACAAACTAAAGTCCAGGACCAGATGGCATCAGAGATAGATTCTACCAAACATTTAGAGAAGGGTTAACATCTATTCTTCTGAAACTCTTACAAAATTTGCAGAGGAAGGAACACTCCAGCACTCAATCTACAAGGCTACTATCACCCTGATACCATAACCAGACCAAGATATCACAAAAAAAAGGTAATTACAGGCCAATATCACTGATGAACATAGACACAAAAATCCTCAACAAAATACTAGAAAACAGAATCCAACCATACATCAAAAAGATCATACACCATGACCAAGTGGCATTTGCCCCAGGGATGCAAGGATATTTCAATATCTGCAAATCAATCAATGTGATACACCACAATAAAAAATTGAAGCAGAAAAACTCTATGTTCATCTCAATAGATGCAGGAAAAGCTTTTGATGAAATTCAACAACACTTATGATAAAAACTCTCCAGGCAGGCATAGAGGGAAGAAACCTCAACATAATAAATGTTGTATATGACAAACCCACAGATAATATCATACTTAATGGTGAAAAGCTGAAAGCATTCTCTCTAAAAATAGGAAAAAGACAGGGATGCCCTCTGTCACCACTTTTTTTCAGCATAGTTTTGGAAGTCCTACCAACAGCAATCAGAGAAGAAAAACAAATAAAAGGAATCCAAATTGGAAAGGAAGAAGTAAAACTATCACTGTTTGCAGATGCCATGATACTATACATAAAACACCCTAATGACATCACCAGAAAACTACTAGAGCTCATCAATAAATTCAATAAAGTTGCAGTATACAAAATTAATATACAGAAATTCGTTGCATTTCTATACACTAACAATGGAATATTAGAAAGAGACATTAAGGAAATAATCCCAATTACCATCATGTCAAAAAGAATAAAATATCTAAGAATAAACCTACATAAGGAGACAAATGATCTGCACTTCAGAAACTATAAGATGCTGACACAAAAAATCGAAGACAGCACAAACAATTGGAAAGATATACCAAGTTCTTGGATTGGAAAAACAATATTGTTTAAATGACCATACTATCCAAGGCAATCTATAGAGTCAGTGCAATCCTTATCAAATTACCAATGGTAATTTTCACAGATCTGGAACAAAAAACTTTAAAAAACTTATATGGAAACAACAGACCCCAAATAGCCAAAACAGTCTTGAGAAAGAAGAACAGAGCTGGAGGAATCATGCTCCCTGACTTCTGATTATACTATAAAGCTACAGTCATCAAGACTGTATGGTACTGGCACAAAAACACATAGATCAATGAAATAGGATGGAAAGCCCAGAAATAAACTCACACACTTATGATCAATTAATCTATGACAAAAGAGGCAAGGATATACGATGGAGAAAAGACAGTCTCTTCAATAAGTGATGCTGAGAAAACTGGACTGCTACATGTAAAAGAATGAAATTAGATCATTCTCTAACACCATATACAAAAATAAGCTCAAAATGGATTAAAGACCTAAATGTAATTCCTGATACTATAAAACTTCAAAAAAAAAATAGGCAGAACACTTTTTGACATAAATCTCAGCAATAGCCTTTTGGATCTTCCTCCTGGAGTAATGGAAACAAAAGCAAAAGTAAACAAATGGGACCTAATGAAACTTAAAATCTTTTGCACAACAAAGGAAACCATAAATAAAAAGACAACCCACAGAATGGGAGAAATATTTGCAAGCAATGCAACAAGGAATTAATCTCTAAAATATACAAAGAAATCATACAGCTCAATATAAAAAAATAAAATAAAATAAAAAAGGGCAGAAGTCCTGAATAAACATTTCTTCAAAGAAGACATACAGAGGCCCAATAGGTCAGGGGTCCCCAAGCCCTGGGAACAAGGCCATACAGCAAGAGGTGAGCAGCAGGCAAGTGAGCAAAGCTTCATCAGCATTTACAGCTGCTCCCCATCACTCTCATTACCACCTTAGCTCCTCCTCCTGTCAGATCAGTGGTGGCATTAGATTCTCATAGGAGCATGAAGCCTACTGTGAACTGTGCATGCGAGGGATCTAGGTTACATGATCCTTATGAGAATCTGATGTCTGATGATCTGAGGTGGAGGTGAGGCAGTGATGCTAACACTGGGGAGCAGCTGCAAATACAGATTATCATTAGCAGAGAGGTTTGACTGCACAGAGACCATAATAAATCAATTGCTTGCAGATTCATAGCAAAACCCTATCAGTGAGTGGCAAGTGACAATTAAGCACATCTCGTGACAGGCTTTATAGTAGCAAGTGAGTTGATATAATTCAATTGTACAGCTGCATCTGGTGGCAGGCTTTAAGTCAGAATCTGAGAATTATTTTAGTCCATGCATGGCCTGCCCATTATTTTATTTACCACTTCTGTCTGCTCCTCTTTCCCTCACTGTTCACTTGTCCCAGTCACAGTTTTGGTAAGCCCACAAGCTAACCTTAGCCAAAATGAGTAGAAACCAAATGTCACTGGAGACCTTCTTTGAAAACGGGGAAGACGCAATCAAGAGACAGCAGAAGACTCTAAGACTGCAACAAAAAGAAAGCTGTACTTAAAAGAAAATACCAAGAGTCCCACTTAAATTATGGGCTCATTGCAACAGGTGATTCACATTCTCCAAGCTCGCTTTGTATAATAATGTGGTGACTGGCTATCCAACAAAGCCATGAAACCTTCAAAGTTACTTTGCCACATGGAGACAAAGCAGACTGCATTAGAAGATAAGCTTTTGGAGTTTTTTGAAAGAAAAAAACGTGAACAGGAAGAACAGGAGCAATTATTGAAGGCCACAACTTCATCAAATGTGTCTGCACTGAGAGCATCATTCTTAGTGGCTAACCACACTGCTAAATCTAAGCAGCCCTTTACTATTGGTGAAGAGTTGATCCTGCCAGCTACTAAGGAAATTTGTTGTGAAATTTTAGAAGAGGTTGCAGTTCAAAAGGTGGCACATATTCCTCTTTCAGCTAACACCATAACTAGATGAATTAATGAAATAGCAGAGCACATTGAGGCACAATTGTTAGAGAGGATTAATGAGTCACTATGGTAGGCAATCCAGGTTGACGAGTCTATTGATGTTGATACCAAGGCAACAATGCTTGTTCTTGTGTGATATACTTTTCAGGAGGATGTGCATGAGGATATGTTATGTGCACTTTTGTTGCCAACCAACACTACAGCTGCAGAACTATTCAAGTCTTTGAATGATTACATATCAGGAAAACTGAATTGGTCATTTTGTGTCAGTATATGCACGGACAGAGTGGCAGCCATGACAGGATGGCTTTCTGGTTTCACTATTCGGGTCAAAGAGATAGCTTTTGAATTTGAGTTTATGCAATGTGTCATCCATAGAGAAATGCTGGCTAGCCGAAAACTGTCATCTGAACTTAACAACTTTTTGCAGGATGTGATTAAAATTATCAACCACATTAAAGTACATGCCCTTGGGGCTTCCCTGGTGGGGCAGTGGTTGAGAGTCTGCCTGCCAATGCAGGGGACACGGGTTCGTGCCCCAGTCTGGGAGGATCCCACATGCCGCAGAGCGGCTGGGCCCGTGAGCCATGGCCACTGAGCCTGCGTGTCCGGAGCCTGTGCTCCGCAACGGGACAGGCCACAACAGTGAGAGGCCCGCGTACAGCAAAAAAAAAAAAAAAAAAAAAGTATATGCCCTTAACTTAGGTCTGTTCATGCAGCTCTGTGAAGAGATGGACGTGGAGCCCATCCACATCTTGTATAAGAGAAACACTTCTGTGTCTTCTCTTATATACAGAAGTCAGATGGCTTTCTAAAGGTAGATCACTGGCCAGAGTTTTTGAGTTATGAGAGCTGCTCCCGAGACTTCTTTTAGAAAAACAGTCACCACTGGCAGCATATTTCAGTGACATAGAATGGGTCTCAAAACTTATTACTCGTGTGATATATTTAACCTGCTCAATGAACTCAATCTGTCACTTCAGGGGAGAATGACAATTATGTCCAAGTAGGCAGATAAAGTGGCTGTATTCAAAGCCAAACTGGAATTATGAGGGGGATGAGTGAACATTGGGAGTTTTGACATGTTTCAAACATTAGCAGAGATTTTGAAAGAGACTGAACCAGGGTCTTCTTTCTCCCGGCTGCTGCATGATCACCTATCTTAGCTTTCAAAAGAGTTTGAGCATTACTTCCCAACCACAAAATGCCCCCAAATTGGGAAGGAATGTATCTGAGACCCATTTGGGAGTAAGCCAGGTAAATTGACTTTGTCTGTGCTAGAAGAGGATCAACTGCTTGAGACTGGAAATGACAGTGGCCTTAAATGTTTGTTTGAGACAACCTCAAATCTCCATATGTTCTGGATTAAAGTCAAGGCAGAATATCCTGAGATTGCCACAAAAGCACTGAAAAGCCTGCCTCCATTTCCAATATCCCATCTTTGTGAAGCAGGGTTTTCTGCAGTGACAGCAACGAAAATGAGATTACGGAGTAGACTGGACATAAGCAACACACTTTGGGTGTCACTGTCTCCCATCACCCCAAGATGGGACCAACAAGTTGCAAGAAAACAAATTCAGGGCTCCCACTGATTCTGTATTATGGTGAGTTATATAGTTATTTCTTTATATATTACAGTGTAATAATAATAGAAATAAAGTGCACAATAAATGTAATGTGCTGGAATCATCCCAAAACCACCCCCCACCCCGGTCTGTGGAAAATTTTCTTCCACGAAACCTGTCCCTGGTGCCAAAAACATCACGGACCACTGCAATAGGCATATGAAAACATGCTCAACACCACTAATTATTAGAGAAATGCAAATCAAACCAAAAGTTATCACCTCATGCAAGTGAGAATGACCATCACCAAAAAGTTTACAACTAATAAATGTTGGAGAGCGTGTGGAGAAAAGGGAACCCTTCTACACTGTTGGTGATAGTATAAATTGGTGCATCCACTATGGAGATCAGTATTGAGTTTCCTTAAAAAAACAAAAAATTGACTTACCATATGATCCAGCAACTCCATTCCTGGGCATATATCTGGAAAATATAAAAACTTTAATTCAAAAAGATACACTCCTTGGGGCTTCCCTGGTGGTGCAGTGGTTAAGAATTTGCCTGCCAATGCAGGGGAAACAGGTTTGAGCCCTGGTCTGGGAAGATCCCACATGCTGTGGAGCAACTAAGCCTGTGCACCACAACTACTGAGCCTGCACTCTAGAGCTTGTGAGCCACAACTACAGAGCTTGCATGCCACAACTACTGAAGCCCATGTGCCTAGAGTCCATGCTCCATAACAAGAGAAGCCACCACAATGAGAAGCCAGCACTGCAACAAAGAGTAGCCCCTGCTTGCCCCAACTAGAGAAAGCCTGTGAAGCAACGAACACCCAAAACAGTCAAAAATAAATAAATAAATAAGTTTATTTTTAAAAAAAACCAAAAAGATACACTCCAATATTCATAGCTGCACTATTTACAGTAATGAAGACATGGAAGCAACCTAAATGTCCACCAACAGATGAATAGATAAAGATGAGGTAAATACATACAATGGAATATTACTCAGACATAAAAAGGAATTAAATACTGCCATTTGCAGAAACATGGATGGGCCTAGAGATTATCATATGAAGTGAAGTAAGTCAGACAGAGAAAGAAATATCATATGATATAACTTGTATGTGGAATCTAAAAGAATGATACAAAGGAACTTATTTACAAAACAGAAACAGATTGACAGGCATAGAAAACAGACTTACGGTTATCAAAGGGGAAAGGGAAGGGAGGAATAAACTCAGAATTTGGGATTAACAGATACACACTACTATATATAAAATAGATAATCTATACCTACTGTATAACATAGGGAACTATATTCAATATCTTTTAATAACCCATAATGGAAAATAATCTGAAAAAGAATATATATTTATATACGTAACTGAATATACATATATAAGTATAACTTAATAGTTTTGCTGTACACCTGAAACATTGTAAATGAACTATACTTCAATAAAAAAAAAGAAAAAAGATTAGGGAGTTCCTTGGTGGCCTAGTGGTTAACATTCTGGGCTTTCACTGCCAGGGCCGGGGTTCAATCCCTGGTTAGGGACTGAAATTCTGCAACCTGCAAGGTGCGGCCAAGAAAAAAATGATAGCTCATGAGAAGATGTGAAGATGTGGAATAGATTCAATGTTTATTAACCTTAATTATTTGTTAAACATTGAGCTAATACTAATTACTACTCAAAAATTGTGGGCTGTAAAATGAGACATCATATAAATTCATGCCAAGTAAACTATCTGTCACATAAATAAATCTTAATTTTACTTCCCAGTTCTCCCAAGCTTCAGGCAGTACAACTGGGTTTCCATTGAGCTCTCTTAAAATCCATAGATTTTTTTATATCATTCTAACATCTCAATTTTATTAGTGGGGAAGTTATGAAACAGGCTAAATTATTTACCCTAAGAATTTACAGTAAACTTCGGATGGTGCCATTGGTAGTTTGATAGGGATTGCACTGAATCTGTCGAATGCTTTGAGCAGTTTAATCATTTTCACAATGTTGATTATTTCAATCCAAGAACATGGTATATCTCTCCATCTGTTTGTATCATCTTTAATTACTTTCATCAGTATCTTATAGTTTTCTGCATACAGGTCTTTTGTCTCCTTAGGTAGGGTTATTCCTAGGCATTTTATTCTTTTTGTGGCAATGGTAAATGGGAGTGTTTCTTTAATTTCTCTTTCAGATTTCTCATCATTAGTGTGTAGGAATGCAAGAGATTTCTGTGCATTAATTTTGTATCCTGCCACTTTTCCAAATTCATTGATTAGCTCTAGTAGTTTTCTGGTAACATATTTAGGATGCTCTATGTATAGTACCATGTCATGTGTAAGCAGTGACAGTTTTACTTCTCCTTTTCCGATTTGTATTCTTTTATTTATTTTTCTTCTCTGATTGCCATGGCTAAAACTTCCAAAATGATGTTGAATAATAGTGGTTAGAGTAGACAACCTTGTCTTGTTCCTGATCCCAGTGGAAATGCTTTCAGTTTTTCACCATTGAGAACAATGTTGGCTGTGGGTGTTTCATATATGGCCTTTATTATGTTGAAGAAAGTTTGCTCTATGCTTACTTTCTGGAAGGTTTTTATCATACATGGGGGCTGAATTTTGTTGCAAGCTTTTTCTATATCTCTGTTGAGATGATCATATGATTTTTATCCTTCAATTTGTTAATATGGTTTATCACATTGATTTGCTTATATTGAAGAATCTGTGCATTCCTGGGATAAACTTCACTTGATCATGGTGTATGATCTTTTTAATGTACTGTTGGATTCTTTTCGCTAATATTTTGTTGAGGATTTTTACATCTATGTTCACCAGTGATACTGGCCTGTAGTTTTCTTTTTAGGTGGCATCTTTGTCTAGTTTTGGTATCAGGGTGATAGTGACCTCACAGAATGAGTCTGGGAGTGCTCCTCCCTCTGCTATATTTTGGAAGAGTTTGAGAAGGATAGGTGTTAGCTCTTCTCTAAATGTTTGATAGAATTTGCCTGTGAAGCCATGTGGTCTTGAGCAATTTTTTTTTGGAAGATTTTTAATCATAGCCTCAATTTCAGTGCTTGTGATTGGTCTGTTTATTTTTTCTATTTCTTCCTGGTTCAGGCTCAGAAGGTTGTGCTTTTCTAAGAATTTGTCCATTTCTTCCAGGTTGTCCATCTTATTGGCATATAGTTGCTTGTAGTAATCTCATGATCCTTTGTATTTCTGCAGTATCAGTTGTTACTTCTCCTTTTTCATTTCTAATTCTGTTGATTTGTGCTTTTTTCCTTTTTTTCTTGATGAGTCTGGTTAATGGTTTATCAGTTTTGTTTATCTTCTCAACTAGCTTTTAGTTTTATTGATCTTTCCTATCATTTCCTTCATTTCTTTTTCATTTATTTCTGGTCTGATCTTTACAATTTCTTTCCTTCTGCTAAATTTTGGATTGTTTTGTTCTTCCCTCTCTAATTTCTTTAGGTTTAAGGTTAGGTTGTTTATTTGAGATGTTTCTTGAGGTAAGAATTTGTTGCTATAAACTCCCCTCTTAAAACTGCTTTTGCTTCATCACATAGGTTTTGTGTCATTATGCTTTCATTGTTATTTGCTTCTAGGTGTTTTTTGATTTTCTCTCTGATTTCTTCAGTGAGCTCTTGGTTTTTTTGTAGTGCATTATTTAGCCTCCTTGTGTTTGTATTTTTTACAGATTTTTTCCTTTGATTGATATCTAGTCTCAAAACATTGTGGTCAGAACAGATACTTGATATGATTTGAATTTTCTTAAATTTACCAAGGCTTGACTTGTGACCCAAGATATGATCTATCCTGGAGAATGTTCCATGTACACTGGAGAAGAGAGTGTAATCTGCTCTTTTTGGATGGAATGTCCTATGAATATCAATTAAATCCATCATGTTTAATGTATCATTTAAAGCTTCTGTTTCCTTATTTATATTCCTTTGTATGGTCTGTCCATTGGTGAAAGTGAGTTGTTAAAGGCCCCTACTATGATTGTGTCACTGTTGATTTCCCCTTTTATGGCTGTTAGCATTTGCCTTATGTATTGAGGTGCTCCTATGTTGGGTGCATAAATATTTACAATTGTTTTATCTTCTTCTTGGATTTATCCACTGATCATTATGTAGTGTCCTTCTTTGTCTCTTGTAATATTCTTTATTTTAAAGTCTATTTTTTCTGATATGAGTATTGCTATACCAGCTTTCTTTTGATTTCCATTGCATGGAATATCTTTTTCCATCCTCTCACTTTCAGGCTGTATGTATCCCTAGATCTGAAGTGGGTCTCTTGTAGACAGCACATGTAAGGGTCTTGTTTTTCTTTCCATTCACACAGTCTATGTCTTTAGATTGGGGCATTTAATCCATTTACATTTAAGGTAGTTGTCAACAGGTATGCTTCTATTACCATTTTCATAATTGTTTTGGGTTTGTTTTTGTAGGTCTTTCCCTTCTCTTTTGTTTCTACCTAGAGAATTTTCTTTAACATTTGTTGTAAAACTGGTTTGGTGGTGCTGAATTCCCTTAACTTTTGCTTATCTGTAAAGATTTTAATTTCTCCATTGAATCCGAATGACATCCTTGCTGGGTAGAGCAATCTTGTTTGAAGGTTTTTCCCTTTCATCACTTTAAATATGACCTGCCACTCCCTTCTGGCTAGCAGTTTCTGCTGAAAGATCAGCTGTTAACCTTATGGGTATTCCCTTGTATGTTATTTGTTGCTTTTCCCTTGCTGCTTTTAGAATTTTTTTGTATTTAATTTTTGATATTTTCATTAATATGTGTCTTGGCGTCTTTATCCTTGGATTTATCCTCTATGGGTGTCTCTGCACTTCCTGGTCTTGATCGACTATTTCCTTTCCCATATTAGGGTAGTTTTCAACTATAATTTCTTCAAGTATTTTCTCAGTCCCTTTCTTTTTATCTTCTTCTGGGACCCCTATAATTCAAGTGTTAGTATGTTTATTGTTGTCCCAGAGGTCTCTGACACTGTCCTCAATTCTTTTCAATCACTTTTTCTCTATTCTGTTTTTAAGTAGTTATTTCCACTATTTTATGTTCCAGGTCCCTTATCCATGCTTCTGCCTCAGTTATTCTGCTCTTAATTCCTTCCAGAAATTTTTTAATTTCATTTATTGTGTTGTTCATCATTGTTTGCTTGCTCTTTATTTCTTCTAGGTCCTTGTTAAACGTTTCTTGTGTTTTATCCATTCTATTTCCAGGATTTTGTTGTTTTTGTTTTTTTTTCTTTGTGGTACATGGGCTCTCACTGTTGTGGCCTCTCCTGTTGCAGAGCACAGGCTCTGGACACGCAGGCTCAGCAGCCGTGGCTCATGGGCCCAGCCGCTCCGTGTCATGTGGGATCTTCCCAGACCAGGGCATGAACCCGTGTCCCCTGCATTGGCAGGTGGACTCTCAACCCCTGTGCCACCAGGGAAGCCCCTATTTTCAGGATTTTTAATCATCTTTACTATCATTACTCTGAACTCTTTTTCAAGTACACTGCCTAATTCCTCTTCATTTGTTTGGTCTGGTGGGTTTTTACCTTGATCCTTCATCTTCTGTCTATTTCTCTGTCTTCTCATTTTTCTTCACTTACTGTGTTTATGGTTCATTTTGCCAGCTGCAGGTTTTTAGTTCCCTTTGTTTTTTTGGTGTCTGCTCCTAGTGAGTAAGGTTGGTTCAGTGCATTGTGTAGGCTTCCTTTTTGAGGGGACTGGTGCCTGTGTTCTGGTGGATAAGGCTGGATATTTTCTTTCTGGTGGGCAGGACCACATCCGGTGTTGCGTTTTGGGATGTCTGTGAACTTATTATTATTTTAGGCAGCCTCTCTCTTAATTGATGGGTTTGTGGCCTGTCTTACTAGTTGTTGGGCATAGGGTGTCCAGCCCTGTAGCTTGCTGGTCGTTGAGTGGAGTTGGGTCTTAGCGTCAAGATGGAGATCTCTAAAAGAACTTTCACTGTTTGATATTATGTGGAGCCAGGTCTCTGGTGGACCAATGTCCTGAACTCAGCTCTCACACTTCAAAGGCTCAGAACTGACACCCAGCCAGAGCACCAAGAACCATCAGCCACATGGCTCAGAAGAAAATGGAAAAAGAAGGAAAGGAAGAAAGAAAGAAAGAAAGAAAGAATAAAATAAAGTTATTAAAATAGAAAAAAATTATTAAAAATAAAAATATAAAAGTGTAATAAAAATGAAAGAGAGAAAGAAGAGAGCAAGCAAACCAAAAAACCTATCCACCAATGATAGCAAGTGCTAAAAACTATACTAAAAAAAAAATCATAAAACCAAAAATGGACAGTCAGAACCTTGGACAAATGGCGAAAGCAAAGCTATAGAGACAAAATCACACAGACACACACACATACACACAAAAAGAGAAAAATGAAAAAATATATGTACATATAAAATATGTATAAAGGAAGAGAGCAACAAATCAATAAACAAATACACCAATGATATTAAGCTGTAAATACTAAACTAAGATAAACATAAAACCTGAAGCAAATTAGATGTGGAAAGCAAACCCAAAGTCTACAGTTGCTCCCAAAGTTCTTCACCTCAATTTTGGGATGATTTGTTGTCTATTCAGGTATTCCACAGTTGCATGGTACATCAAGTTGATTGTGGAGATTTATTCTGCTGCTCCTGAGGCTGCTGGGAGAAATTTCCCTTTCTCTTCCTTGTCCACAGAGCTCCTGGGGTTCAGGTTGGATTTGACCCTGCCTCTGTGTGTAGGTCACCTGAGGGCATCTTTTGGGAAGTCTGATGACTTCTGTCAGCGTTCAGTAGGTGTTCGGTAGGAGCTGTTCCACATGTAGATGTAGTTTTGATGTATTTGTGGGGAGGAAGGTGAACTCCACGTCTTATTCCTCCACCATCTTGAAGGCACCTTGACTGGATTATATTTTAACAGTTGGCAGGGGTCCTGACATTCAAGTGAACAAGTTTAATTTCCCTGATAACTAATTGTCTTTCCTCAACTTTAGTTATGGGTAAAACCTCATACTTTTGCCATTTTGGGGGATTTACTTTCTCAAGAAGGAATACTAGGGTATGATAACTAGGTATGATTACATGATTTACTAACTCTTTAATTTGAGAGACAAGAGTACAGTAGATATCAGTTAAGCCTTGATCCTGATTGCAAAAGGACTCACAAAAAATTTGTTTTCAAATCTGTTTCTTCTCTCTGTCTTCCCCCTTTGTGCTCTGATGTAATATTAACCTCATTCTTAACTCTAGGGGGGCTTTTTGGAAGCTTTAAGGATGAAGTTCATAGCTTCATAATTTTATATTTCTAAGCCAATTGGAGAGAGCTAATGTATTTTATCATATCTCTAGTAAATAACAGTAAATAATTAAACATACCTCCTGTTTGAAAATATGTCATTTGTCCAACTCAATAAATCACTGTGGTAAATATATTCAGAACACACTCTGGAATTGGGAGGAAGAAAGTGAATTCTGCCTGAACCTTAGAGTTCATGAATTTAGTACTATTAAGAAGGGGAACAAGAAAAGCATGTTAAAAAAAAAATCAAGAGATGATCTTTAAACTTCTTTATTTCAATTCAAAATAACCACACAAACTGTGTCCTCTTAGTTTCTCAGGCAAATATCCAATATGCCAATTTAAAATATTTTAATGTTTAAAATTTAAACATTTTACTAAGCATAACATTTAATGAAGCAGATAAATAGTAAATATATAATTTCACAGTATCCACCAAAAAATAATACACTTTCACAGTATCAACTTTTATAGTCAAAGATAACACTGATAATGTTAGTCATTATTTAATCAGTATTGGCTGAAAAGAAAAATGCTTTATCAACTCTGTTTGCAGACCTATAGACAGATGTAGTGGTCTTTTATTTTGAAATGATAACTGTCTGCAACATTATACTTAATATTTTCTTTTCTTGATGTACTTGCTAGAAAACAATTCTTACAACAGAGAATTTTTCTAAAGAGTAGTGATTTTTCAAAATCTTTATGAGAAACATTTTGAATTTTTGTTTCAAAAAGACTCTTGAATACTTTTTGACAGAGAGCCAAATGATTGTGCATAACTATATGTGTTTCCATTACCCAGAGTTATTAGAAATGCCATGTTTTATGTTTTTAATTAGCCAGACAAGTGAAATCATTTGAAAGCACTTGAGCTATAAGGATATCTTGAAATGTTAATGAAAGAAGGATAATAAAAATATGTACTAAGTTAATTATGGGAATCATCAATTCAATTTTTTTAAATTTGTGCTAGCAGTGAAATCAAAGACAAAATATAATAATCATAACCTAAGGCACATATGTACTTTACTAATCTACTAATCTATATCTTGATATACACAGATATAAGAATCCTTCCAATACTCCCAAAACATAACCATTATTGCCCTATTTTATAGGTCAAAAAACAAAATGATTAAAAAAATTAAAACAACTTACTTAAAATATGCTATGGTCTGAATGTTTGTGTCTTCCAAAATTCATATGTTGAAATCCTAACCTACATGTAATCCAGGAAGCCTCATGCTTAATGTCTGTTAAAACTGTCCTCAGAAACAGTGATTCATATCTCTTAGAAAGTAAAAATATTATACAATTTTGATTTTGAGGGTTTTTTTACATTGAGTTGCTGTTTTCAGATGAGTCTTTATATTGCTACTAATTTTGAAGCATGAACAATATTTAGGGAATAGATTTGAAAACCTAGTACAAGCACCTATTTTTGGCCATCTTAAGCTGCTCCGAATGACCAGTTTGGCTGTCAGTGAGAGATATAGCAGTAGCATCCATGCCACATTTTGGAAAAATTTTTGTTTAAATTGACTATACATTTAAAAACTCCATCGCATAGCACTTTTTGCTATTTATTTATCTTGACATGTTTTTGTTTGATTGTTTTTGTCCTGAAGAGAGGGAGTCACATTCTATAGGCTTGACCTTATAATATACTGGCCTGGTAAGAAATGGAAGTATTTATGAATAGAGTATTAATGTTATAAAATTCAAAAAGGAGTTCAGCAACTTCTTTGAAATTAATTTTCTTATTAAAGTATTGCCACAATATATTTCTCTTATTAATTTTTATTTATTTGTCCTTTTTAAAAAACATTGACTTGGGGACACAGATGGCTGAAAAGCAGATTATTCTACTAATAATCTTGTGGAAGAGGTAACAAGAAGCAGGTTTTGGAAAAAAGAAAAAAAACTTGCAAAGATCTTGTCAGGTCTTCTAAGTTGATTAAAAGAACACAAAAAAAAACAAGCATGTTTAATTGTATCCAAAAATACTGTGACAATTCTTCATTTCTTGTGACCCAGTTTAGGAACTTAGCAATTTCACATCATTACTCATAATCCACATAGTATAAATAAAATTGTAACCAAAAAACCCCCCAAATTAACCCTAAGTACATTGATTTTTGCCTGACTCATTATTTCATAGCATACTATTAAAAATTATTTTCTGGGGCTTCCCTGGTGGCACAGTGGTTGTGAGTCCTCCTGCCGATGCAGGGGACACGGGTTCATGCCCCAGTCCAGAAAGATCCCACATGCAGCAGAGCGGCTGGGCCCGTGAGCCGTGGCCGCTGAGCCTGCGCGTCCGGAGCCTGTGCTCCGCAACGGGAGAGGCCACAACAGTGAGAGGCCCGTGTACCGCAAAAAACAAAAAAAAAACAACAAAAAAAATTATTTTCTGATGGCAATGATGTAAAATGGTGAAAAAATATTTCTATATAAAAGTGCTAATATTATGCATTTATAGAAATGTCTGGCAATTGGGCAAGTAAAAAGAATAACTTCATGCTATGTCATTATATCATAAATCATTCACAGATATTGAAAATAGATATAATCTAATAATATTTAAAAAAAGATCATTTCATTTGGAAAAAAAAATTTATTCATATTTAAATACTTTAATTTTTTAGAGAAGTTTTAGGTTTACAGCAAAATTGAAAGGAAGTTACAAAGAATTCTCATATACCCCTTTCCCCCACACATGCATAGCTTCTGTCATTTTGAACATTCCTCACCAGAGTGGTAGACTTTTTACAATTGATGAACCTACATTGCTACATCATAATCACCCAAAGTTCATAATTTACAGTTCACTCGTGGTGTTGTATTTACATTCTTTGGGCTTAGACAAATGTATAATGACATATATCCATCATTAGAGTATTGTCACTGCCATAAAAATGCTCTACACTTCACCTATTCATCCTCGCTTTCAGCAAGCACTGTAATTTTTAGTCCCCATAGTTTTGCCTTTTCAATAATGTCATATAGTTGGAATCATGTAGTTGGAATCATAACTTTTTCAGATTGGCTTCTTTCACTTAGTAATATGTTTTTAAGTTTCCTCCATATCTTTCCTTATTATTGTGTTTTAAGAGTTCTTTGTATATTTTGGGTAATAATCCTTTATCAGATGTGTCTTTTGCAAATACTTTCTCCCAGACTGTGGCTTGTTCTCTTATTCTCTTGACATTGTCTTTAACAGAGCAGACTTTTAAATTATAATGAAGTCCAGTTTATCAATTTTTTTCATGGATTGGGCCTTTGGTGTTCTGTCCAAAAAGTCACTTCCATACTCAAGGTAATCTAGGATTTTTTTCTATGTTATCTTTCAGAAATTTTATAGTTTTGCATTTTACATTTAAGTCTGTGATCTATTTTAAGTTAATCTTTGTTAAGGGTGTCATGTCTATATCTAGATTGATATTTTTTGCATGCAGCTCTCTAATTGTTCCAGCACCATTTATTGAAGAGGCTATCTTTGCTTCCTTGTACTGTCTTTGCTACTCTGTCAAATATCAATTTATATGGGTCAATTTGGGCTCTTATTCTGTTCTATTTACCTTTTTAACCATTCTTTTACAACACTGTCTTGATTGCTGTAGCTCTATAGTAGGTATTGAAGTTGGATAGCATCAGTTCTCCAACTTTTTTCCTCTCGTTCAATATTGTGTTGGCTGTTCTTGGTCTTTGGCCTCTCCATATAAATTTTTAAAATCAGTTTTTTAATATCCACAAAATATCTTGCTGGGATTTTTTATTGTGATTATGTTGAATCTATAAATCATGTAGGGAAGAACTGACGTCTTGACAATATTGAGTCTTCCTGTCCATTATTATGGACTATCACTCCATTTATTAAGTTTTTCTTTGATTTCATTCAACAGAGTTTTGTCATTTTCCACATGATGTTCTTGTACATGTTTTGTTAGATTTATACCTATTTCATTTTCTTTAGGTGCTAATGTAAATGATTGTGTTTTTAATTTCAAATTTCACCTACTCATTGCTAGTATACAGTAAAATGATTGACCTTTTATTCTAACTTTGTTATATTTGCTTATTAGTTTCAAGAGGAAAATTTATTTTTTCAAAACAGCATAATCCACAAAGGGGTAAATTCAGATATCCAGCAAACTTTTGAAAAAGTTCTTGACATCAAAATGCATTAGGTAATTAAAACTGCAAATACCACCTCACACATACCAGAATGGTAAATAGAAAAGAATGTACCAAAATTGGCAAGGGGGAGGAATGACTGGAATACTCTTCAAAAGTTAAATTAATTAAATTTAATATATGCTTAAAGTTAAAATGAATAATATTGTCTTTGTTCAGGAGATTGGTGGTAACTGAAAAAGGCCTTGAAATGTTTTGGGGTAGTGCAGTGATCCGTTTCCTGATCCGGGCTGTGGTTACATATTTGTGTTCACTCTGAAAAGACATTTAGCTACACATATATGATTTTTATACTTATCTCTTAGGCATGGGATATTATAAAAGAATTGTTTTCTCATAAAAAATAAAAGAACATATGATTTAAATATAAAATATGGACCTCAGGAGAGGATTCTTAAATCTAGACAGATATTAAGGGTCCTGAACACATACACAGGAATTGAAGACTTGGAAGAAAATTTAATTCTTAAGGAGAATGGATAGAATGAAGAGATAAAAGCCAGAACTCTGAGATAAATCAGGCTTCAAAGAGCAGAACATAAAGCCAGCAAGTAGAATAAGGAGGAATTGTCAGATTTAAGAAAAAATTAGGAGGAAGTTATCACAGTATCAGATACACAAAGATGTACAATTATTTAGAGAATTAATCTTTGAATTTAATTACAAATATGCCACTAGTGATCTTCCTGAGAAATGTCATTGTAAGTTAGAGATAAAAACCTTATTGCAACAGATTGGAGAAAGTAGACTCATTATTCACAATGTTTGTCCACAAAAGAGATGTTGGAAATAGGACAGTATCAACAGAAGATGTGTCTTTGAGGAACAGATGAATAGCTGTTTTACAAGCTATACAATATTGAGCAAATTACTCAACTTCCCTGAGGTTTGAAATCCGTATAAGCAAAAAAGCATAATGAAATATCATGACCTAAGAAAAACACAGGCCATGCTACTTTAGATATCAACAATAAACTTTGTAGTTTATTTCTCATGTTTTAAGAGAATAAAGTGCACAATAAATTCACGCAACTGTTCATCACACAGCTGAGATTAATGAGACAATCTGCACTGACTTCTTCATAAACAAATATAATCACCAATACTAATTCCTTCTGGCTTTTACCTTAACCACGTTTTTAATGCAAGTTGAATTGCTTGCCAACATATATGTATATATATATTTTTTGTTGTTGTTTTGTTTTGTTTTGTTTTTTGTTTTTTTTTGCGATACGCGGGCCTCTCACTGTTGTGGCGTCTCCCGTTGCGGAGCACAGGCTCCAGACGCGCAGGCTCCACGGCCATGGCTCACAGGCCCAGCCGCTCCGCGGCATGTGGGATCTTCCCAGACCGGGGCACGAACCCGTGTCCCCTGCATCAGCAGGTGGACTCTCAACCACTGCGCCAACAGGGAAGCCCTACCAATATATATATTTTTTTACTTCAATGCAGAGGAGATTATATAATCCCTGATGTAAAACAATATATACATATGCACATCCCAAAGTCTGTATAAAAGTTGGATTTTTATCCAGTAATCCAGCGACTGCTGATTCTGCTTCCCCTTATTATTTTATGATTCTTTATAATGCTGGTGGATGTCTCAGAAAAATTTGGGACCTTTAATTTACATGTCAAAGTTTTTAGCATTTTTCCTATGTGGTATATGCTACTGGCCATTTTTAATTAATGAGATTTGGTGAAAATGTGCTTCTTCTCCAAAATCCTATTAGAGGGCTTCCCTGGTGGCACAGTGGTTAAGAATCCACCTGCCAATGCAGGCGACATGGGTTCGAGCCCTGGTCTAGGAAGATCTCACAAGCCATAGAGCAACAAAGCCCGTGCACCACAACTACTGAAGCCCACACACCTAGAGCCCATGCTCCACAACAAGAGAAGCCACAGCAATGAGAAGCCCTCCCACCACAACAAAGGGTAGCCCCTGCTCGCCGCAACTAGAGAAAGCCTGCACGAAGCAATAAGACCCAGTGCAGCCAAAAATAAATATATTAATTTTAAAAATCCTATTAGAGGTTTCACAATGAATTGATAAGTGTTAACATGGTAGTAAGATCACTAACTTTATATCTCTTTAATGATATTATCTTCTTCAGTTTTACTGATAAATTTGGTACATATATATTTTAAAATCACTAGAGATTTTAAAGGGGGCATGAAATTATTTAGAACAGGTCCTTATATAGACACAGCCTCCAGCATCTGGGATGCCAGTCATTCTTGGTGTTTTGTGTGTTTACTTTGGAAATGACCTTAGGTATCAATATGAGCTACACAACATAGATCTCAGTTAGAGTTAGAAAATCTGACAACAGTGACACCAGCCTGCAAAGAGGAATAAAAACTGAGTACAAAATCATGTTCTTCTAGCCTCCATAGCTGTGAGAAAATAAATGTGTATTACTTAAGCTACCCAATCTGTGTTACTTTGTTAGGGCTACCTCAGTAAGCAAATTTAAGTATCAACTGCAGTAATAGATCCTGCATAGACTTTTGCAAAATATGTATTAAAGAGATATTGGAGCTATAATTCAAAACATGAGTCTGAATCTATGAATTCAATTGCTCCCTTCTGGACAAATCAATTAAAATAATCAATAAGGCAGAACATAAAAAAAATCCTATATCCATTATGGAAAATAGAAAAGGTCACAACAGATATTCCAGCCATATTAAGAAAGTTTCCTGATACATAATTCAAGAGAGATCAATCTACTGGAAAGGCCAACCAACCCACAATTCTTGACTAATAAAAATGTTTGGCTGGATGAGAACTGAAATGAACACTCAGAAGAATGAAACTAATGGGGCTCAGTGTAAATGCAAGTCTTGAGCCAGTTGATGAAGCTTGGGTGGGAGATACATTTCTTTTAAATTGTACTTTATTTAGTTTAACAAATTTAATAAATATAATTTACATACCATAATATTCACCTGTTTTTCAGGTAAAATTCAAGATTTTTTAGTAAACTTAAAGAGTTAACCAGCATAAAATCGAGGTAGAACATTTCCATCACCCCTGAAAGATCTCTAGTGATCTATTAGGTCTGACCTCACAAATGACTTTGGAAAGTGCAGTGGGTCCCAGAATTCAGAAGGTAAGATTATTTGTTCTCATAGGCTACTTGGTGGTGTAACCTAGCTTACACTTTCTCCTTAATTAGAACCACTGCCATTACGTGCTTCTAATGAAGAGGGAGATTTGAATACTTTCTATTTTATTTTTTCTCCGCCCATGATACGTGTTTTTTGTTTGTTTGTTTTGTTTTGTTTAGGGGAGCTGGTGTGGCTGTCAATTACATGACTTTGCCTTCATATATGACATACACGCCACAGATCAATCATAATACCCCATTCTCCTGGATAGAGTCATTGTCCAAAAATAGGTATTTGCCAAAATAAGGGCTGATTAAAATCTTTTAGAGGGAACTGGTATGCCCATCTACCAGCAAATTTTTGGTATCCAAGAAAGAGCTTTGTTAAGAACAAGTCACCCTAGGAAAATGAAGCATACCGGCTGAAAGATACAGAATCCCTTGCCTGAAAGAAGTCAATTACTTAAAATTTCAAGTCATGTGAGTCAATAAATAATTCCCTTTTCATTCAATTGATTCTCGATTCAAATTTACATTATCTATGAGTTCCAGGACATCCCAACCAGATAAATTAATGTATAAAGTAATCCGGGGTACTTGGCAGAAGCAAGTATAAATCTCTTTGGAAAGATATATGCTCAACACTAGATGCAGACCTATATCAAGCATGAACCACAGGAACTCACTAACAAAACAACAGATACAAGGAAACGAGCTATCTTGAATGCCATTCAAAGTCAACAACAAACACAGACCTAAAACCCTTTAGGTCTATGGTAATGGAGATATGAGGTAGAAAATATAAAATAACTATTTTTAAGTAAAATAAATAATAAAAACACAAGACTGTCAGAGATGACAATGCTCCTCTTTCATTCTCATTTGAAGACTTTTTTTAATCACAAGAAATTATGCTCATTCAGAGACCAGTCTTAACCAAAAGGAAACCTACACAATCACATATGGTTCAGGAAAGAAAATACATTTTTCTATGAAGAGAATATGTGCACGAGTTGTCCTAGGTAGGATGAAATGCCTTGATAATTGTGTTATTATTTTATTTTTATTATGGTCTTTATAGTATAGCCCACAAAATAGTAATATTTCTATTTGATAAATGGGCTCATTTAGTTAAAATTATTAATTTGTTGTGGCTCATATACAAGAAACAAGACAAAGCTAACTTGCTTGCAGCTTCTACCTCTGATCTTTATCCTGGGATCTAGGTGTCATTCAACATGACATCTGTTCTTGGATATATGGTATGCAGTGAGCATTACTGATTTCTTAATAATATAAAATTTTCCAGTTGTTATGAAGAAGAAAGAAGTATACTTTACAATATAAGATAAAGATGGAAGTGAAGTGACGTTGTATACAAAGTAGAAGGTTAAGAACAGACAGAGTTTTGCTTGGCTGTGAGCAATGAGAAGCACTCTGTATATAACTCTTTAAATTCTATGATGTGTCCCTTACTGTGAGTCCTCCAAAAATTTCAAAAAAATTCAAAATTATGTGCTCTAGTATATTGACATAGGTGAAATACTCAAATTTTATATAGTAGTTTAGTTTTTACATCAAGGTTTATATGAATCAAAACAGAGTCAAGCCAAAAGTTCAAAGGCAATAGTTGATATAGATGTTAGAAAAACCACAAAGAAGAAACTGCATTAAAAAACAACCAAACAATTAACTAAAATAAAAATGAAATTATGAGAGAAATTAAAATAGTGGTAGTAAATATGACAGGCACATGGCTAATATATGTATATATATATTTTTTAATTATTTTTGGCTGTGTTGGGTCTTCGTTGCTGTGTGCAGGCTTTCTCTAGTTGTAGTGCATGGGGGCTACTCTTCATTGCAGTTGCACGGGTTTCTCATTGCGGTGGCTTCTCCTGTTGAGGAACATGGGCTCTAGGTACATGGGCTTCAGTAGTTGTGGCTTGCAGGCTCTAGAGTGCAGGCCCAGTAGTTGTGGTGCATGGGCTTAGTTGCTCCACAGCATGTAGGATCTTCCCGGAACAGGGATCGAAACCGTGTCTCCTGCATTGTCAGGGGGATTCTTAATCACTGTGCCACCAGGGAAGATGGTTAATATATTTGCTGTATAAATATTTTGTATCATATTCCCATTGGTAGATATGTATGGAAAGATATCTTGAAATATTAATCTTTGTGAATTTTCTCTTCTGTACTTTCTTTTATGTTTTACTTCTCAATGAGAGTCAAAGTCATTCAGATTACCCAGTGTAACTGGAATAATTTACAGCAGAAATTTAAATGGCAAAACTGTCTATATTTAGTTTTTGGCTTCAAAAGCAAAATTTTGGTGCTCCAAAGGGTAAAAAGACTTTCAAAATTCTGTTTTTAATATTCAAGTCCTGGGTTTTCTTGAATCAGGCTAGCAATTGGAGTGGGAAAAAGACTCTTGAAAAATTAGTAGTAAGACTTTTACAGAGGTAGTAGATAAAACTAGCACAATGACAATGGATTGGAAGGAGGAAGGAGAAAGGTACAGACTACTTCTTTTCACAAGAAAAGGAGTCAATGGCATGGGGAAGGAAAAGAAGGTGGGGATTATTTGGGCACATACAATTATACCAGAATGAAGGGTACCATATGGACAAAAATAAAAGTATATACTGGGCTTCCCTGGTGGCGCAGTGGTTGGGAGTCCTCCTGCCGATGCGGGGACACATGTTCGCGCCCCGGTCCAGGAAAATCCCACATGCCAAGGAGCGGCTGGGCCCGTGAGCCATGGCCGCTGGGCCTGCGATGGAAGAATTAAATTAGATATTATTTGTGGGTAGAGCAGTGCCTGGTTCTCAGTAAGTGCAAATATATGTTAGTAGACATAATATTTTCTTCTTTCTTTTTTTTTTTGCGGTACACGGACCTCTCACTGCTGTGGCCTCTCCCATTGTGGAGCACAGGCTCCGGATGAGCAGGCTCAGCGGCCATGGCTCACGGGCCCAGCTGCTCCGCGGCATGTGGGATCTTCCCTGACCGGGGCACGAACCCGTGTCCCTGCATCAGCAGGCGGACTCTCAACCACTGCACCACCAGGGAAGCCCTAGTAGACACAATTTTATAAATTAATTTGTATTTGTATGCTCACCTAATAAAATGTTTTAAAAAATTGAAAAGCATATGGGTAAAGCTGTTGATAAGGATCTTTCTGAACTATTGCTAGGGACCTTCATGGTTTTTATTACATATTTTTGTGATGGTTGATGAACAAGCTATGAATTTTTAATTAGAAAAAAATGTAAATAAAACACCCACAAAATATATACACATTCAATAGGAAACTGAGCAACCACTATAAGCAGAAAATTTAAAAACAAATGTCATGCCTGAAGTTTACAAACTTACAAGTAGAAAATAAACCATCTAAGTAACAAAAGAGAATGCAAGCACAGTGACTGGTATATGGCAGGTGCTCAATAGTGAATTGTAAATAAGTAATGAATGAAACACAAACCAACAATTTAGAGTAATTTGTCTGTAAGAATGTCAATAATTCTGAAAGCATAATGTGTTTATTTTCATTTGGAAACTAAATTGCAATATACAGTATACATTTTAATATATTCACATATTTCTTCCATCAATTCCATATCTGCTAAACTATTTGGAAGAGATAACATTAAATATAAAGAAAAATATACTATTTCACAAACTTTCAAATATTTTATTCTAATTTGTGCTATAAAATAAGGAAATTAAAAAGGAATAAATAAGAATGTATATAGTTGCAGTATAAAATGTCCTCAATAGCATTTCTATTGCATTTTTTATTATATTCAACTGCTTAAATGAAATAAGATGAATTTAAAATCTGGAATTCTTTAGTCCATCAACTTTTAATGAGTACAGATATTGCAGAAACAGATTGAAGAAGGGGCCGGTCATTGTTCTTGAGCTCACATAAGTGGAAGTCTCAGACGGGGCAGGCCTGACCAGTGGAGAGCAGAAGTCCTGATGATACACTATATTTCAGAATAGCTCTATCATTGGCCTTAGGTTCATGACTAGACAAGTAATCTTTTTGGCATTATCTGGGGATGATGTTTAGTAAAACTGAATCAAAGATTTGTCAAGCAAAGAAGAATATAGGGGTTTTTTTTAAACATCTTTATTGGAGTATAATTGCTTTACAATGTTGTGTTAGTTTCTGCTTTATAAAAAAGTAAATCAGCTATACGTATACATATATCCCCATATCTACTCCCCCTTGCGTCTCCCTCCCACCCACCCTATCCTACCCCTCTACATGGTCACGAAGCGCCGAGCTGATCTCCCTGTGCTATCTGGCTGCTTCCCACTAGCTACCTATTTTACATTTGGTAGTGTATATATGTCCATGCCACTCTTTCACTTCATCCCAGTTTACCGTTCCCCCTCCTGATGTCTTCAAGTCCATTCTCTACATCTGTGTCTTTACTCCTGTCCTGCACCTAGGTTCTTCAGAACCTTTTTTTTTTTTTTTTTTTTAGATTCCATATATATGTCTTAGCATAAGGTATTTGTTTTTCTCTTTCTGACTTACTTCACTCTGTATGACAGATTCTAGGTTCATCCTCCTCACTACAAATAACTCAATCTCATTTATTTTTATGGCTGAGTAATATTCCATTGTATATATGTGCCACATCTTCTTTATCAATTCATCTGTCGATGGACACTTAGGTTGCTTCCATGTCCTGGTTATTGTAAACAGAGCTGCAATGAACATTGTGGTACATGACTCTTTTTGAATTATGGTTTCCTCAGTGTGTATTCATAGCAGTGTGATTGCTGGGTCATATGGTAGTTCTATTATTAGTTTTTTAAGGAACCTCTATACTGTTCTCCATAGTGGCTGTATCAATTTACATTCTCACCAGCAGTGCAAGAGGGTTCACTTTTCTCCACACCCACTCCAGCATTTATTGTTTGTAGATTTTTTAATGATGGCCATTCTGACTGGTGTGAGGTGATACCTCATTGTAGTTTTGACTTGCACTTCTGTATTGATTACTGATGTTGAATATCCTTTCATATGTTTGTTGGCAATCTGCATATCTTATTTGGAGAAATGTCTGTTTAGGTCTTCTGCCCATTTATGGATTGGGTTTTTTGTTTTTTTGATACTGAGCTGCATGAGCTGCTTGTAAATTTTGAAGATTAGTCCTTTGTCAGTTGCTTCAGTTGCAAATATTTTGTCCCTATCTGAGGTTATCTTTTCATCTTGTTTATGGTTTCCATTGCTATGCAACAGATTTTAAGTTTCATTAGGTACCATTTGCTTTTTTGTTTGTTTTTATTGTCATTTCTGTACGAGGTGAGTCAAAAAAGATCTTGCTGTGATTTATGTAATGGAGTGTTCTGCCTATGTTTTCCTCTTAGAGTTTTACTGTCTGACCTTATACTTAGATCTTTAATCCATCTTGAGTTTATTTTCTTGTATGATGTTAGGGAGTATTCTAATTTCATTTTTTTGCATATAGCTGTATTTTCCCAGCACCACTTATTGAAAAGGCTGTCTTTTCTCCATTGTATATTTTTGTATCCTTTATCAAAAATATGGTGACCATAAGTGGATGGGTTTATCTCTGCACTTTCTATCCTGTTCATTGATGTATATTTCTGTTTTTGTGACAGTACCATACTGTCTTTATTACTGTAGCTTTGTACTATAGTCTGAAGTCAGGGGGCCTGATTCCTCCAGCTTCACTTTTCTTCCTCAAGATTGTTTTGGCTATTCAGGATATTTTGTGTTTCCATACAAATTGTGAAAGTTTTTGTCTAGTTTTGTGAAAAAGGCCATTGGTAGTCTTATAGGGATTGCACTGAATCTGTAGATTGCTTTGGGTAGTAGAGTCAATTTCACAATGTTGATTCTTCCAGTCCAAGGACATGGTATATCTCTCCATCTGTTTGTATCATCTTTAATTTCTTTCATCAGTGTCTTATAGTTTTCTGCATACAGGTCTTTTGTCTCCTTAGGTAGGTTTATTCCTAGGTATTTTATTCTTTTCGTTGTAGTGGTAAATGGGAGTATTTTCTTATTTCTGTTTCAGATTTTTCATCATTAGTATATAGGAATGTAAGAGATTTCTGTGTATTCACTTTGTATCCTGCTACCTTACCAAATTCATTGATTAGCTCTAGTGGTTTTCTGGTAGCATTTTCGGATTCTCTATGTATAGTATCATGTCATGTTAAAATGGTGACAGTTTTTCTTCTTCTTTTCTGATTTGGATTACTTTTATTTCTTTTTCTTTTCTTATTGCTGTGGCTAAAAATTCCAAAACTATGTTGAATAATAGTGGTTACCATGGGCAACCTTGTCTTGTTCTTGATCTTTATGGGAATGTTTTCACCATTCAGAATGATGTTGGCTGTGGGTTTGTCTTATATGGCTTTTGTTATGTTGAGGTAAGTTCCCTCTATGCCTACTTTCTGGTGGGATTTTATCATAAATTGGTGTTGAATTTTGTTAAGGCTTTTTCTGCATCTACTACATGATCATATGGTTTTTATCCTTCAGTTGGTTAATATATATCACATTGATTGATTTGCATATATTGCAGAATTGTAGCATTCCTGGGATAAACCCCACTTGATCATGGTGTATGATCCTTTTAATATGCTGTTGGATTCTGTTTGCTAATATTTTACTGAGGATTTTTGCATCTATGTTCATCAGCGATATTGTCCTGTAGTTTTCTTTTTTTTTGACATCTTTGTCTGGTTTTGTTATCAGGGTGATGGTGGCCTTGTAGAATGAGTTTGGGAGTATTCCTCCCTCTGCTATATTTTGGAAGAGTTTGAGAAGGATAGGTGTTAGCTCTTCTCTAAACGTCTGATAGAATTTGCCTGGGAAGCTGTCTGGCCCTGGGCTTTTGTTTGTTGGAAGATTTTTAATCACAGTCTCAATTTCAGTGCTTGTGATTTGCCTGTTTATATTTTCTATTTCTACTTAGTTCAGTCTCGGAATGTTGTGCTTTCCTAAGAATTTGTCCATTTCTTCCAGGTTGTCCATTTTATTGGCATTTAGTTGCTTATAGTAATCTCTCATGATCCTTTGTATTTCTGCAGGGTCAGTTGTTACTTCTCCTTTTTCATTTCTAATTCTATTGATTTGTGTCTTCTCCCTTTTTTTCTTGATAGGTCTGGCTAATGGTTTATCAATTTTGTATATACTCTCAAAGAACCAGCTTTTAGTTTTATTGGTCGTTGCTATTGTTTCCTTCATTCCTTTTTCATTTATTTCTGATCTGATCTTTATGATTTCTTTCCTTACACTAATTTTGGGGTTTTTTTTCTTCTTTCTGTAATTGCTTTAGGTGTAAGATTAGGTTGTTTATTTGAGATGTTTCTTGTTTCTTGTGGTAGGATTGTATTGCTATAAACTTCCTTCTTAGAACTGCTTTGACTGCATCCCATAGGTTTTGGGTCATCGTGTTTTCATTGTCATTTGTTTCTGGATATTCTTTGATTTCCTCTTTGATTTTTTCAGTGATCACTTTGTTATTTAGTAGAGTATTGTTTAGCCTCCTTGTATTTGTATTTTTTACAGATTTTTCCTGTCATTGATATCTAGTCTCATAGCATTGTTATTGGAAAAGATTCTTGATATGATTTCTAGTTTCTTAAATTTACCAAGTCTCAATTTTTGACCCAAGATATGATCTATCCAGGAAAATGTTCCATGAGCACTTTAGAAGAAAGTTTATTCTGTTGCTTTTGGATGTAATGTCCTATAAATATCTATTAAGTCCATCTTGTTTAATGTATCACTTAAAGGTTGTGTTTTCTTATTTATTTTCATTATGGATAATCTGTCCATAGGTGTAATTGTGGTGTCAATGTCCCCTACTATGATTGTGTTACTGTCAATTTCTCCTTTTATGGCTGTTTGCATTTGCCTTGTGTATTGAGGTGCTCCTATGTTGGGTGTTTAAGTATGTACAATTGGTATATCTTCTTCTTGATTGATCACTTGATCATTAGGTAATGCTCTTCTTTGTCCCTTGTGATAGTCTTTATTTTAAGTCTCTATTGTCTGATATGGGAATTGCTACTCCAGCTTTCTTTTGATTTCCATTTGCATGGAATATCTTTTTCTATCCCCTCACTTTCAGTCTGTATGTGTCCCTAGGTCTGAGTTTGGTCCCTTGTAGACAGCCTATATAGAGGTCTTGTTTTTGTATCCATTCATCCAGTCTATATCTTTTTGCTGGAGCATTTAGTCCACTTACATTTAAGGTAGTTATTGATATACATGTTCCTATTACTATTTTCTTAATTGTTTTGGATTTGTTATTGTAGGCCCTTTCCTTCTCTTGTGTTTCTTGCCTAGAGAAGTTCCCTTAGCATTTGCTGTATAGTTGGTTTTGTGGTGCTGAATTCTCTTAGTTTTTGCTTGTCTTTAAAAGTTCTTATTTCTCTGCCAAATCTGAATGAGATCCTTGTTGGGTAGAGTTATCTTTGTTGTAGGTTTTTCCCTTTCATCATTTTATATATGTCCTGACACTTCCTTCTGGCTTGCAGAGTTTCTGCTGAAAGATCAGCTGTTAACCTTATAGAGATTACCTTGCATGTTATTTGTTTTCCCTTGCTGTTTTTAATATTTTTTATTTACATTTAATTTTTGATAGTTTGATTCATATGTGTCTTGGCGTGTTTCTCCTGGATTTATTCTGTATGGGACTCTTCGCTTCATGGGCTTGATTGACTGTTTCCTTTCCATATTAGTAAAATTTTCAACTATAATCTCTTCAAATATTTTCTCAGTCCCTTTCTTTTTCTCTTCTGGGACCCCTATAATTCAAACGTTGGTGCATTTAATGTTTTCCTAGAAGTCTGAGAGTGTCCTCAATTCTTTTCATTGCTTTTTCTTTCTTCTGCTCTATGGTAGTCATTTCTACTATTTTATCTTCCAGGTCACTTATTCGTTCTTCTGCCCCAGTTTTACTGCTATTGTTTCCTTCTAGAGAATTTTTAATTTCATTTATTATGTTGTACATCATTGTTTGCTTGCTCTTTAGTTCTAGGTTTTTGTTAAACATTTCTTGTATTTTCTTCATTCTCTTTCCAAGATTTTGTATCATCTCTACTATCATTACTCTGAATTCTTTTGCAGGTAGACTGCCTACTTCCTCTTCATTTGTTTGGTCTGGTGGGTTTTTACCTTGCTCCTTCATCTGCCATGTCTTTCTCTGTTTTTTCAGTTTGCTTAACTTACTATGTTTGGGGTCTCTTTTTTGTAGGCTTCAGGTTTGTTGTTTTTGGTTTCTGCCCCCAGTGGCTAAGGTTGGTTCGGTGGCTTGTGTAGGCTTCCTGGTGGAAGGGACTGGTGCCTGTGTTCTGGTGGATGAGGCTGGATCTTGTCTTTCTTGTGGACAGGACCATGTCAGTGGTGTGTTTTTGGGTGTCTGTGACCTTATTATGATTTTAGGCAGCCTGTCTGCTAATGTATGGGGTTGTGTTTCAGTCTTGCTAGTTGTTTGGCATAGAGTGTCCACCACTGTAGCACTGTGGTTGTTGAGTGGAGCTGCATCTTAGCGTTGAGATGGAGATCTCTGGTAGAGCTTTTGCCATTTGATATTACATGGAGCTTGGAAGTATCTGGTGGACCAATGTCCTGATCTTGGCTCTCTCACCTCAGAAGTACAGGCCTGACACCCAGTCGGTGCACCAAGACCCTCTCAGCCACACGGCTTGGAATGACTCTTCACACCAGCCACTAAGAATCTGTTTTTGTGAAGATCTGTTTCC
Organism: Neophocaena asiaeorientalis asiaeorientalis; assembly: GCF_003031525.2. Classification (NCBI taxonomy): domain Eukaryota; kingdom Metazoa; phylum Chordata; class Mammalia; order Artiodactyla; family Phocoenidae; genus Neophocaena; species Neophocaena asiaeorientalis. The sequence continues at coordinate 110,453 of NW_020175665.1, forward strand.
TTTTTTTTTTTTTTTTTTTCTTTTGCTTCATCTGGTTTTACTGGCTCACAAGGTGCTCTGTGTTCAGGGACCTCACCCCTAGACCTTCAGCCCAGTCTTCCTGGTACAAAAATGGAATATAAGATTTAAGGAACTCATTTTATATTAAGTATTTTCAGAAAAATTAGAGAATTTGAATATTGAACATTCTGTTCTTTCTTTGTTGAATAGAGATTGCTTTCTTTCTTGTGTTTTTGTAAAACACTTCTTTGAGAATAAAAAAAATATAAAGTTCATAAACAGACTTTAGGTTTTAAAAATGTAAGTTTTCTATAGCATGAAAATGGCAATGCTCATGGAACACAGAAAACATTTTTAAAACTATGGCAATGGAATAGCTCTTTGGCTTTATGGCAAAGCATATGCATTTAAATTTACACATAAAAGCATTCATCAAATGTGCTTCAGTTATACATATGCATATTTATGTTTTATATATATAATGAAATAAGATAAAAAATGAGAGATGCTACTAATCAAACTACTATTAAATAAATAAATAATAACCATCTTTGCATAAGCCTCTGAGTGTGTTTTAATTTGATGTTCTGTGATTTTGGCAATATGCAAGAAATCCATCCATGGCTTTTTAAAAAACAGAAAAAAATATGTAAACAATTTAAAAAAATTTGTTCTGAATGATTTTTTAGTCACTGTAAACTACTTTATTTCCTTTGAAGAATTATCTTTGTTATTAATTACTCTACAGTTATAATTTCTTAGCAGAATTTTTAATTTATTCCAAATCACCTGATGTGTAGTCTTCACTAGGTTTATTAACTATCTGCACCTTGCTTTTCAAACTTTTAAGTTCCATATAAAATATTTGTTGCACTTTTCTTGTTCACCAGGATAATAATTTTTACATATGGTAACAGGTACATAGTGTTTTTCTTTTAGGTGATTGTCAGAAATAAATTACATAGAGCTACTACTCTGCTTGCCTTGTGTTAAACCCACAGTAAATGCTAACACTCAATTTGGCCTATGGGATTAAATGAGATAACACACCTAAAACACCATATATAATGCACAGCACAAGATCCATGAGGTAATAGCTTTATTATCATTATTATTATAAGGATTTAAAAATCAGAAATATAATATAAGGATAAATTATGTTTTAATCTTCGTTTACTCTAGTTGCAGAAACCATGTAAATAATACTCCACGCAATAGTGAAAGAACTTGTAAATTTTAGCCTAAAACTTCTTCTAGACATATGGTAAACCTCAGAGAGGAGATCAAGCAACTGGAATAAAGGTGTTTGTCAAAAATATCTGAGTGACAGTAGAGAGTTCAGTGGGAGCACATGAAGAAACAAAAGTATCACAGTTGCAATTATCTAATGAAAACTTTAAGAATTATTTAACTTAAATACTTAGCATAATTCAGTATTTGCATAATTGACTCATTAAATTATGCTACCTATAACCCCACTATAGTACTTGCTAAACACATATTCTTTTTATTCTTTAGAAGTCACTGAATTTGTAATTCACCAAAACACCTAAAAATTAATGAGCTATAATCACTATGTCACTTTCCAACAAGTCTGAAAATGGAGTTCTGGGGAAAACTAATAAGTTTCCATGTTCAATAACATGAGAACATTAAAAGAGCTAATGTGTATTCAGTGTTTACTATGTTCCAGACTATGGGTTAAGCATATTCAAGTTTTGCCTCATTTATTTATCTACAAACTTATAAGTTAAGTATTAGTGTATTTGTTTACCTATAAACTGTTAAGTACTCATATCCCTGGAATCATAGAGCTACCACTTGGATGTAGAATTGAGTCTAAATATTTTTCCAACCCTAAAAACTTCATTATACTGCCCTTCATTATAGTATTTGTAAATGTATATATAATGTATATGTATTTTCTGAAATAATATTGAGTATAAATTCAGAACTTTAAATTCCAATGTATTTACAGGATTATATTTCCTTAATCAAAAATTAGACATTATATAAACTGATCATGGATAAAGATGATTGAACTCAAAAGGAGATAAATTTGTAAATTTCCAGGTGCAGATCACAGCTACTATTTTAGTTTTTTTCCATGAGGTGGGCTAGAATTCTACTATAGTGATGCATCATTATCAATTAAGCTATGCACCAGAATCATATAATATAAAAATAATCTCTTGTTTCTTATACTCCATTTTACAGAATATTAAAAGAAATAAGAGCCTAGTAACAGTAAATAAAGTCAGAATGGCAATATTCCTTCTTTTCTACCTTTCTTCAATAAGGAATATTTGCTATATTGGTGTTTTCAGTTCAATCACATTTTCCTTTGATTTATTTTCTTATCACCTCTCTACAAATTTTCACATATAGAAAATAAGGAAATATAATAAATAAATTTAATAAAGAAATCATGTTTCTACCAGATATAATTATTTGTATATCCTAAATTTATTGTTTTGGATATAGAAAATAAACTTAAATATTCTATATGCTCATTTCTTATCTCAAAGTAATGATGTATCTGAATGCTTATATTTCTAAACACATATGAGATATTAACATGAGAAAAAATGTTCACAAAACAAATGAATTATTGATTACACATTGAGTTCTTTTGATTTCTTAACTAGGAAACATTCTTTCACAATATTCTTGAAATTAAATCAAGCTATTCAACATTTGGAGAAACATTGCCATGTGGGTAAAACTTTTTCTATATATTTGTATTGCCCTCATTAAAGACCCATTTGTAAATGTTTTTACATCATGAAGAAATAAGCTCAATGTTTATTTGCTAATGTAGGTCAAAATGCATATGGAGGCTTCCCTGGTGGAGCAGTGGTTGAGAGTCCACCTGCCAATGCAGGGGACGCAGGTTTGTGTCCTGGCCCGGGAGGATCCCACATACCACAGAGTGGCTGGGTCCGTGAGCCATGGCCACTGAGTCTGAGGGTCTGGAGCCTGTGCTCTGCAAAGGGAGAGACCACAACTGTGAGAGGCCCATGTACTGCAAAAAAAAAAAAAAAAAAAGCATAAATGCTTCTACCAGGCAAGAATGGAAGGAAGAAAATTTTTGAATGAGTCATTTGAAGATCAACTTGCCCTACTTTGTTGCCTTAGGAAAGTCATGCTATTCTTCTGAAGCATTAACTTGTATTTAGTCTTGATTCTGTTCTCAAAGTATATCAATTGGCAGAATTCAATTAAAAACTTGCATTTCCCTTGATTCCTAGAGGTCATAGTAAGAAAAAATAAAGCTATTTAACTCATTTTCTACTTTAGAGGTATAAATCATTTTCAGATATTACTATCTACAATGGCTTATTTCAGTGTAATTTTTATCCAAAAGCAAGCAGTGCCCAAGGCCTACTACATAATTTTCAGTAATTTTAGCAAACCTTTGTCATTTTAAAAGATATGCTTTGCTATACTATAAAGACATGTTTTAACAGCACATTCTAGAACTGTCATAATTATGAGGTATGTGGGATTCTAATACAAATCATGCTTGGCAGCCTCTCATTTTTTAAGAAATGGAAATGAGTTTCTGGGTAAAGTATACATGGAATAAAGCATAATATTTAAAAATCTTCCCATGTAAAATAGAAATTTGATTAGTTGATGTTATGTTTAATGTTTGTTGCTATGCAAATTAGCAAAACATAGCCTGCTAATTAAGAAAACGATTTTAAATAAGGTAACCAAGTTGTCAGTTGTCTCAGAGTGAGAATAATTTGGCAAAATTTTTAGCAAACCGTAAACTTCACTTTATCTAGTAAACTTGTAGCTGTCTAGGGAATGAGCCTGGTGGATACACAGTAGATCCAATTAACATCAGATAGCAAGTCTATAATATAAGCAAGAATTGTGCCATAAAATTTACATTTATGAGTCTTGCTAGGAGTGGAAAGTGTTAAGAATGAAAACACAAAGCCAAATAACAGGGGTGGAATTAGGACTCAGAATTACACTCACAGATATTGTGGTCTGAAGGAAACAGTGCTAAGAAACTTAAAATAGTTAATGCTTTGGCCATGGCTCACTGTTTTAAATTGGTGTTTTGTTTAATTCTGTTTTTCACTGCCTGTGTCTGAGGCAAGTAACTTTGTTTCTTGAAAATATTTAATGTTTATTTTAATAATGCAGGTAACTTTCTAACATAATATAGAACAAAGTCTTGGATTTGGTGTTTTGGGGAACTGAAATATTGGTTTTCTTCCTGACCTCTAAATTAGACAAGCTATGAAAATAATCCAGAACAACATGATCATGAGACATGGTAGATACATGGAAACAGTAGTCTAATAATTTACATTGAGAAATATGGACTAGAATATTCCTATTGATTAATTAAGGTACCCCAGTCCCTACATTGATTTTTGTGTGAAGTTACAGTTATAGTGAGGTGACAGATGTCCAGTAGCTCTAGAGCACATCTTATGACCCATCCAAGCAGGGGAGCAAATTCACAGTCCCACCCAACTGTTGAGTATAGGCTCCAGTCCCACTCCATTGAGAAGCATGGACATAGATGCCTAGCAGTAACATAACACATTCTTTTTTTTTTTTTTTTTTTTGTGGTAAACGGACCTCTCACTGTTGTGGCCTCTCCCATTGCAGAGCAGAGGCTCCAGATGTGCAGGCCCAGCAGCCATGGCTCACGGGTCCAACCGCTCCGCAGCATGCAGGATCCTCCCAGACTAGGGCAAAAATCCACATCCCCTGCATCAGCAGGCGGACCCCCAACCACTGTGCCACCAGGGAAGCCCAACATAACACATTCTATGGCTCACAGAGGCAAGGAGCCAAGCAAGAAGCCCTGCCCAACAGTTGAGCATGTCCTTTGGCTCCACAAAAACATGAAACCTGAATAGTGACACTGAGCAGCTGTGGAACCCAACCTACAAACCTGCCTAACAGCAGACCCCAACTTATGGCCCTGGCAAATTGCTGAATACAACCTACAGCCTCACCCGGCTAGGGAGCCCATCCAGTGACCCAATTCAGTCTTGCAGCATAGTCTGTGGCCCCACCTGACCAGAAAAAATTTCAGATCACAGTCTGCAAGTCTGCCCAATGGCAATATTCAACCAGTGACCCTGCCCTTTCAGGAAACACAGCCTGTGACCCTTCCTGACCATAAGTGATTTTGGAGCCCTGTTAGTGGCCCCACCTGAACTTAGAACACAGCCGGCAGCCTCACTTGAGTAGGGAGACCAACCAGTGGCCCCACATGAATGCAGAGCCAAGTAGCAAATGCACCTAACTGTGGAGTCCAATAAGAACAACCCCCCAACTTCAGAGCACAGCAGCAGTCTCACCCAACTAGAGACACAAATAGAAAGGCCTGCCTGCCTACACTACTAGCTGACCTGTCCAATATCCCAAGATGAGCTGACTGTTGAAGGTCTTTCCCTGCCAAAGCAAACTAGCAATATCTGGAAGAGATACCACTTACTTTATACATAGATACACAAATACAAGGAGACAAAGGTCATGAAGAGTCAGGTAAAAATAACACCAACAAAGGAAACTAATTAAAGCTCCAATAATTGAGTTTAAAAAAATGTAGATCTATGAACTATTTGCCAAAACATTCAGAATAATCCTCTTAAAGTAGTTCAGTGAACACACAGAAAACTAATGAAATTAGGGGAAAAAGTCTGGGAAGGAAACAAGAATTTCACAACAGAAATGAAACTATCAGAAATACCAAACAGAAAACCTAGAACTTAAGAATACAATGATTATATTGAATTATTCAAGAAAGCTTCAAGAGCAGACTAAAGCCAGGAAGAAAAAAATATATATATGATTCTTAAGACAGGTCATTTGAAATTAACCAGTCAGAGGATCAAAAGAAAATAAAAATGAAGAAGAGTGAAGAAAGCCTAAGTGAAGAAAGCCTACAGAACTTATGGGATACTAACAAGACAAAACATATAGGCATCATGGGAATCCTGGAATAAGAAAAGAAAGTAACATATTTTTTTAAAAAAGAAATAATGGCTAAAAACTTTCCAAATATGGGGTGAAGGTGGTCAAAAGTTACACACTTCCATTTATAAGATAACTAAATTCTGGTGATGTAATGTATAGAATGGTAATGATAGTTAAAAATACTGAATAATATATTTGAAAGTTGCTAAGAGTTCTTATCACAAGAAAAAAAATTAACACTGTGAGGTAATTTATGTTAACTAAAATTACTTTTATAATCATTTTGCTATATATATATATATATATATATACACACACACACATATATCAAATAATTATGTTTTGACCTTAAACTAGCAAATGTTATATGTTAATTACATCTCAATAAAACTAGAAAAAAAAAGAATAGAGTTGGAAGCATCACATTTTCTGATTTCAAACAATATTACAAAATAGTATCAAAATCAGTAGTAATCAAAACAGTATGTAAAATACTGGCATAAAAAACTGGCACAGAGATCAACAGAACAGATCAAGAGCTCAGAAATAAACCTACACATGTCAACTAATATTTGACGAGGGCGCCATGAATAACAAATACGGAAGAGATAGTCTTTTCCATAAATGGTGCTTAGAAAACAGCCTATTCTTATACAAAAGAATTAAACTGAGCAACTGTCTAACTAAAATTAACTTGAAGTAGATTACAGTTAAAAGTTTAAATTTGAAACCATAAAATTCCTACAACAAAACATCAGGAAAAGCACCTTGATATGGGTCTTGGTAATGATATTTTGGATATGATACCTAAAGCACAAGCAACAAAAGCAAAAATAAGCAACTGGGACTACAGCAAACTAAAAAGCTTCTGCCAAGCAAAAGAAATAATTTTTAAAAATTAAAAGAAATCTACTTGATGGAAGAAAATATTCACAAATTATATATCTGGTAATGAATAATTATTCAAAATATATTGGAACTCACAACTCAATAGCAATAGACAAATAATCCAATTAAAAATGGGCAGAGGACTTAAATATACATTTTCCCAAAAAATATGTACAAGATACTAACAGGTACATGAAAGAATGCTTAACATCTCTAATTATCAGGGAAATGCAAATCAAAACCATAATGAGATATCACCTCCCATTTGTTAGAATGGCTATTATCAAAAAGGCAGTAAATAACAAGTTCTAAAAAGGATGTGGATAAAAGTGAACACTTGTGCACTCTTAATGGGAAAGTAATTTGGTACAGCCACCTTGTAAAACAGTATAGAGGTTCTTCAAAAATAAAAAATAAACTATTATTTGTTCCAGCAATACTACTTCTGGTTATATGCACAAAGGAAATAAAATCAAAGAGGTATATGCTCTCTCATGCTTTTGCAGCATTATTTATAATAGCTAAGACATGAAAACAACTTAAGCATCCATCAATGCATAGATGGATAAAGAAAATGTGACATATATGTATATATATATGTGTGAGTATATATATCAGTACATACATACACACACACACACACACACACACATATATATATAATGGAATATTATTCAACCATAAAAATAGAAGGAATATTGTCATTTGCAGCAACATGAATGAACTTGAGGGTATTATGCTAAGTGATGTAAGTCAGATAGAGAAAAAATGTACTATATGATGTCAATTATACGTGAAACCTAAAAAAAATCCTGAACTCATTGAAGTAGAGAGTTGACTGGTGGTTGCCAGGGGTGGGGAGTTGGGGAAAGTTAGTTAAGGTGGTCAAATGGTACAAACTTCCAGCTTTAAAATAAATAAATTCTAGAACTTACAGTATGGTGACTGTAGCTTAAAATGCTGTATTGTATACGTAAATGTTGCTAAGAGAGTAGGTCTTATAAGTTCTCACCAAAAAAAAAGTCAACTATGTGAGGATGGAAGAGTTACCTAACCTTATTGTGGTAATCATTTTGCAACATAATGGTTTATCAAATCATCACATTTTACATATTAAACTTACATAATGTTATATGTCAATTATATCTCAATAATCCTAGAAAATAATGAAAACAAATGTGACAGACAAGTTAAAATTATCTGACAAAGATTAAAACATTCATCAGAAAATTGTTTCAATGAGCAATTAGAACATCTTAAAATGAATGAAAAAAGTAGTACTGTGGGCTTCCATGGTGGTCCAGTTGTTAAGGTGCTGTGTTTCCACTGCAGGTGGTGTGGGTTTGATCCCTGTTCTGGGAACTAAGATCCCACATGCTGTGGGGTGTAGCCAAAAAATGGAAAAAAATAAAAGCAGTACTTGCAAAGAAATAAAAGCTGTAAAGAAAAAATATAAATTTTAGAACTAAAAATTGCAGTTACTAAAACAACAAAAAAATAGATGAATGACTTTGACAGCAGAATGGAGGAAAGGCTCTCTGAATGTAAGACAGAACAACAGAAATTACCCAATCTAAACAACAATGAGAAAATAGACTATATATATAGTTGATAGATAGTTGATAGATAGATAAATAGATAGATGATAGATAGATGATAAATAGATAGAGCATTGTTTTCAGGGACTTGTGTGACTACAACAAAATATCTAACGCTCATGTCATCAGAATTTTGAAAAGACTTTAGCAAAGAGGCCTAAGGTAATCTAATTAATTTGTACATTTTTTTTCCCTAAGATACACTCTTTTTCACTCATCTCCATGATAATGTGATGTTATCTTTCTTGCCTAGATCACTCTGAGCTCCCCAGGTTCCATTTCTTTTCTCTTCTCTTCTTTTCATTTTTCTTTTCTTCTCTTTGCTTTCCTTTTTTATTCTCCTCTCCTCTCCTCCCCTCTCCTCTCCTCTCCTCTCCTTGTCTCTTCTCTTCCCTTCTCTTCTTTCCCTCTTCTCTCTCTCCCTTCTCCCCTCTTTTTCTCCTGCTATCTTATCTTTCTCTCTCTTTCCTTTCCACAATAAGTTCTAATATCTCTACTCCTCACTCTTTATGATTCATTCTAAACGTCTTTCTCCAAGAAGTTTGTTTTGTTTTTTGTTTCTTTTGTTTTTTTTTTTAGGGAGGAGGGGTTGCTCAATAAGGAAGAAATTATAAAAATGATCTACTTTGTTTAAGAAACTATATCTAAAGACAATTCCAAAAAGTCTACCTGTTACAATCGGGTTTGGCTGAATGAAACAGAAAGGCTAAATGACAGCAGTTTGTTTCTTCCTCACATAAAAGAAGTCTAGATGTAGTAAGACCAGGGTCAGTATGGCAACTTTAAGTTATCAAAAATCCAGGCTTCTCTTTTTGTTTTGCTATCTAGTACTGGCTTTTTTGCCTCATTATTACTTCATGATGGATGTTAGTGGTTCAGCCATCTTGTTCGAGTCCCAGGTAACTGAAAAGAAGGGGAAAAGGCAAAAGAAAGGGTTGTGTCAGTGGACTGTGCTCATTTCCTCATATTCAGAAGTATTCTGATAAGTCTCATCCCACATTTAGCCATACTTAGCTACAAAGAAAGATGGGAAATGTACTCTTTTAGCTGGGGATGGGTGGGGTAGAGGGAGGGAGGTTGGTAGAAATAATGCATCTGGTTAGGCAATAACCAGTCTTTGTTACAGGAGGTTTCAAAAATGTTTTGGAACACAAAACATTAATAAAATAATTGAATCATGTCTCAAGTTGAGAGCATACATCAGTACATATTATTACATTTACTCAAATGGATTAGATTTGAGACATCAGTATGAATTCACTCTTTATCAATATGTGTTTATACAGAGGTTAATAAACGCATGTATATCTCCTTTCTCTGTCATCTGAGATGGACTAGAAGCAATGATACGTCGTAGCAATGAGCATACCTAATGATTTGTGTTTTCCAGTTATATGTTTACCTTTGACTATGGTGGTCAACAATTATCTAATCTTGTAAATATAGATTACACAAAGTTATTGAATAAGTTTAATTAACATGCAGTTTAAAAACAAAAGTTGTAGTGAGATGAATATGGAATCAAAACAAAGTTGACTGCAGTGATCTTAATGGAAGTGTCATCAAATTACAATACGGTAATGAACACATCTGTCAGATATTACTCATAAGAAGGAGTCAACTGGTCTGTGTGCCTTCTCTTTGGGACAGAACTGAAGACGCTGACAAATATAACTATTACCCTCCCACAACCTTTTTGTTCTCCCAGATTAAACAGTTATCCTCAGGAAGGATAGTATTCCTTGAGAAGATGAGCTGATTTCATTTTTCATATAAATCAAGCATAATCATTTAATTTTACAATTTTACCCTAGAAAACTTTCAGAAGTGAAGCTTTATCAGATATCTACAGAGATTTATTTTAATGTAACATTTTGGAGGAAGTGGAGAAAACAATGTTTAACAAAAGATATGGCTAATTAGAGCTAAAAATATAATAATATCACCCATTAAAAATTAATTATCTACATCATTAATAACTAAATGCCACAAAAAAATATAGAACATTAATTAGATGAATATTATGTAACTCATAAAATGTTGTGTACATATTTATCACATTTAAAACATGCTTCAATTATAATGTTTGATAAAAAAGATCAAGATACAAAATTATAAAATATCTTATTATTACAATTATATAAACTATATTTATAGGAAAAATACCAGAATGAAAGAAAGCATCTTAACAGTTATTAACTTTAGATATTTGAAATTTTGTTACTTGTGTTTCTTCAATTTTCCATATTATTTGTCAATATTTTCAATGTATTTATTTAATTAAAATAATTTCAAGTAATTATTGAGCTTTATTTTATATTAGGTTTTACATGTTATTTTTTTAAAAAACTAAATTCTAACAAGCCACATACTTGTCATATGTTCCTTAACTGAAACATCTACTTTATTCTTACCTATGAATTTCCACTGTATGCTAACTAAATAGAATAGGTGTATTCTATGAGAGATGAACTTATAAATTAAAAATAATTAGCAATTTATTTTGATTAGTATTTTGCTGTTTGGATTCTTATAATATTTTTCATCAAAATATGTGAAGTCATACAAACAATTCAACCAAATGCAATATTCTAACATTTACTTTTTTGGTAGAATTTGATGGAATAGAAAACTGATATACAGACTTCATTTTATATTTATGTTACAAATGATAAATAAAGATAATAGTATGCGTATGTCCTAACACTACTACAGTGGATGAGCACAAAAAGGTGGCTAATAATATAGCTTCAACATTATTTTTCTAAAACCTTTATTCAAACCCCTGTGATCATCAACAAAGTATAGTGTATGCACTGGTATTCATAAATAGTTTCTCTGTCTGTTTGTCTGGCATTAAGAAAATGGCATTGAGTAGCCAGGCTGTAGAGAGCAGGATGCTTCCTCTGTTCGTGTATGGCTGGGGAGGTGGAGTAGGAGGTACAACAGCATAAAGTTTGCAGTGAAAATTTAGCAGATTCAGCTCAACTGAAATGGGAACTATTATCTGAGGTCGGCCTCATGAAATTTGCACTTAGGGCTCATAGTTCAAGGATGGAAGTAACCAGAGGACCTTATAGAGGATAAAATGACAGATTGGATTTTGCAACATGGAAACCTCTTCACTTCATTCAGTCATATTTTAAATGCAATTTCCATAGGGTAATACTATGATTGCATCATCTTCCTATGACCAGGAATAGGCAAGCACATCCTAGGAACAGTTGGAATGGATTGCTTAGCTACCAGATATCAGACTTGATCTGGTAAAATGACAAAGATGATTTCACTTCTTCTGCCCAACAGCACTATGAGGGAGGTACTTTACCCCTATTTAGAGCCGTGTGGCTGACAGGGTCTTGGTCATCCGTCCTGGTGTCAGGCCTGAGCTTCTGAGGTGGAAGAGTCAAGTTCAGGACATTGGACCACCTCTCAGCCCCACATAAAATCAGTCAGCAAAAGGTCTCCCAAAGATCACCATCTCGATGTTATGACCCAACTCCACCCAAAGTACAGCAAGCTCTGATGCTGGGTGCCACATGACAAACAACCAGCAAGAGAAGAACACACCCCACCCATTAGCAGAGAGGCTGCCTAAAGTCATACTAAGTTCACAGATACCCCAAAACACACCACCAGACATGGTCCTGCCAAACAGAAAGACAAAATTCAGGCCCACCCACCAGAACACAGGTACAAGTTCCCTCCACCAGGACCCCTATACAAGCCAATGAAACAACCTCACCCACTGGGGTCAGGCACCAAAAACAATGAGAACTACAAAATGGAAGACTGTAAAAAGGAGACCACAAACAGGGGAAGTTAAACAAAATGAGATGACAGAGAAATGTACAGCAGATGAAGGAGCAAGGTAAAACACCACACCAAACAAATGAAGAGGAAATAGGCAGTCTAACTGAAAAAAATTCAGAGTTATGATAGTAAATATGATCCAAAATCATGGAAACAAAATGGAGAAAATAAAAGAAATGTTTAACAAGGACCTAGAAGAACTAAAGAGCAAATGAATAATGATGAACACCACAATAAATAAAATTAAAAATACTCTGGAAGGAATCAGTAACAGAATAACTGAGGCAGAAGAACAAATAAGTGACTGGAAGAAAAAATTGTGGAAATAAGTGTCAAAGAGCAGATTAAAGAAACAAGAATGAAAAAAATTGAGAAGAGTCTCAGAGACATCTGGGACAACATTAAACACACTGACATTCGAATTATAGGGGTCTCAGAAGAAGAATAAAAAAAGAAAGTGCCTGAGAAAATATTTGAAGAGATGTACTTCAAAATTTCCCAAACATAGGAAAAGAAATAGTCAATCAAGTCCAGGAAGCACAGAGAGTCCCATACAGGATAAATCCAAGGAGATTTATCATCAAGACACATATTAATCAAATTATCAAAAATTAAATACAAAGAAAAAATATTAAAAGCAACAAGGGAAAAACAATAAATAACATACAAAGGAATCCCCATAAGCTTAACAGCTGATCTTTCAGTAGAAACTCTGTAAACCAGAAGCGGGTGGCAGGACATATTTAAAGTGATGAAGGAAAAAAAACCTACAAACAAGATTACTCTACCCAGCAAGGATCTCATTCAGATTTGATGGAGAAATTAAAACCTTTACAGACAGGCAAAAGCTAAGGGAATTCAGCACCACCAAATCAGCTTTACAACAAATGCTAAAGGAACTTCTCTAGGTAGGAAACACAAGAGAAAGAAAAGACCTACAATAACAAACCCAAAACAATTATGGATAAGATAATAGGAACATACAGATCGATAATTACTTTAAATGTAAATGGATCAAATGTTCCATCAAAAAGACAAAAACTGGCTGAATGGATACTAAAACAAGACCCATTACACATGCTATCTAGAAGAGTCCCACTTTAGACCTTGGGACACATACAGACTGAAAATGAGGGAATGGTAAAATATATTCCATGCAAAAGGAAATCAAAAGAAAACTGGAGTAGCAATTCTCATATCAGACAAAATACACTTTAACATAAAGACTTTTACAAGAGACAATGAAGGACACTACATAAAAATCAAGGTATCAATCCAGGAAGATGATTAAACAATTGTAAATATTTATACACCAAATATGGGAGCACCTCAATACACAAGGCAACTGCAAACAGACATAAAAGGGGAAATCAACAGTAACAGAAAAATATTAGGGGACATTGACACCCCAATTGCACCAATGGACAGATCATCCAAAATGAAAATAAATGAGGAAACACAAGCTTTAAAAGACACATTAGACCAGATATACTTAATGATATTTATAGGACATTCCATCCAAAACAACAGAATACATATTCTTCTCAAGTGCACATAGAACATTGTCCAGTATAGATCGTATCCTGGGTCACAAATCAAACCTAGATAAATTTAAGAAAATTGAAATTGTATCAAATATCTTTTCTGACCACAATTCTATGAGACTGGATATCAATTATAGGAGGAAAAAAAACTGTAAAAATTACAAAAACATGGAGATGAGACAATATGCTAATAAATAACCAAGAGATCACTGAACAAATCAAAGAGGAAATCAAAAAAATACCTAGAAACAAATGACAATGAAATCACGACAACCAAAATCCTATGGCATGCAGCAAAAGCAGTCTAAGATGGAAGTTAGTAGCAATACAATCCTACCTCAAGAAACAAGAAACTTTTAAAATAAACAACCTAACTTTACAGCTAAAGCAATAGGAGAAAGAAAAACAAAACAAAAAAACCCCCAAAGTTAGCAGAAGGAAAGAAACCATAAAGACCAGATCAGAAATAAATGCAAAAGAAATGAAGGAAACAATAGCAAAGATCAATAAAACTAAAAGCTGGTTCTTTGAGAAGATAAAAAAAAAATGATAAACCATTAGCCAGACTCATGAGGCAAAAAAGGGAGAAGACTCAAAGCAGCAGATTTAGAAATGAAAAAGGAGAAACAACAACTGACACTGCAGAAATACAAAGGATTATGACAGATTACTACAGGCAACTATATGCCAATAAAATTGACAACCTGGAAGAAATCAACAAATTCTTAGAAAAGCACAACCTTCCATCTGAACCAGGAAGAAATAGAAAATATTAACAGACCAATTACAATCACTGAAACTGTGATTAAAAATCTTCCAACAAACAACAGCCCAGGACCAGATGACTTCACAGGCAAATTCTATCAAACATTTAGAGGAGAGCTAACACCTATCAATCTCAAACTCTCCCAAAATATTTCAGAGGAGGAACACTTCCAAAATCATTTTACGATGTCACCATCACCCTGATACCAAAACCAGACAAGGATGTCACAAGAAAGAAAACTACAGGCCAATGTAACTGATAAACATAGATGCAAAAATCCTTAACAAAATACTAGCAAACAGAATCCAACAGCACATTAAAAGAATCATACATCATGATCAAGTGGGGTTTATCCCAGGAATGCAAGGATTCTTCAATATATGTAAATCAATCAATGTGATACACTATATTAACAAACTGATGGATAAAAGCCATATGATCATCTCAATAGATGGAGAAAAATCTTTTGACACAACTGAGCATCCATTTACGATAAAAACTCTCCAGAAAGTGGGAAAAGAGGGAAACTATCTGAAAATAATAAAGGCCATATATGACAAACCCACAGCCAACATCGCTCTATACATTGAAAAAATGAAACCATTTCCTCTGAGATCAGGAACAAGACAAGGTTGCCTATTGTCACCATAGTTTCAACATAGTTTTGGAAGTTTTACCCCACAGCAATCAGGCAAAAAAAAGAAATAAAAGGAATCCAAATCAGAAAAGAAGTAAAGCGGTCACTGTTTGCAGATCACGTGGCACTATACATAGAGAATCCTAAAGATGCTACTAGAAAACTACTAGAGCCAATCAATGAATTTGATAAAGTAGGAGGACACAAAATTAATATACAAAACTCTCTTGCATTCCTATACATTAATGATGAAAAATCTGAAAGAGAAACTAAAGAAACACACCCATTTACCACTGCAACAAAAAGAATAAAATACATAGGAATAAACCTACCTAAGGAGACAAAAGACCTGTATGAAGAAAACTATAAAACACTGATGAAAGAAATTAAAGATGTTACAAACTGATGGAGACATATACCATGTTATTGGATTGGAAGAATCAACATTGTGAAAATGACTATACTACCCAAAGCAATCTACGGATTCAGTGCAATCCCTATCAAATTACCAATGGCATTTTTCACAGAACTAGAAAAAAATTTCACAATTTGTATGGAAACACAAAAGACACCAAAGAGCCAAAGCAATCTTGAGAAAGAGAAATGAAGCAGGGAGAATCAGGCTACCTGACTCCAGACTATACTCCAAAGCTAAAATAAACAAGACAGTATAGTACTGGCACAAAAAAGAAATATAGATCAATGGAATAGGATAGAAAGCCCAGAGATAAACCCACGCACTTATGGTCACCTTATCTTTGATAAAGGAGGCAAGAATATACAGTGGAGAAAAGACAGCCTCTTCAATGAATGGTGCTGGGAAAACTGGACAGCTACAGGTAAATGAATGAAATTAGAACACTCCCTAACACTGTATACAAAACTAAACTCAAAATATATTAAAACCTAAATGTACGGCCAGACACCATAAAACTCTTAGAAGAAAACATAGGCAGAACACTATATGACATAAATCACAGCAAGATCCTTTTTGACTCACCTCATACAGAAATGGAAATAAAAACAAAAATAAATACATGGAACCTAATGAAACCTAAAAGCTTTTGCACTGCAAAGGAAACCATAAACAAGACAAAAAGGCAACCCTTAGAATGGGAGAAACTATTTGCAAAGGAAGCAACTGACAAAAGATTAATCTCCAAAATATACAAGCAGCTCATACAGTTCAATATCAAAAAAACAAACAACCCAGTCCAAAAATGGGCTGAATACATAAGTAGACATCTTTCCAAAAAAGATATACAGATTGCCAACAAACACATGAAAGGATGCTCCACATCATCAATCATTAGAGAAGTGTCAGAATGGCCATCATCAAAAACTCAATAAACAATAAATGCTGGAAGGGCTTTGGAGAAAAGGGAACCCTCTTGCACTGTCGGTGGGAATGTAAATTGTTACAGCCTCTATGCAGAACAGTGTGGAGGTTCCTTATAAAACTAAAAATAGAACTACCATATTACCCAGCAATCTCACTACTGGGCATATACCCTGAGAAAACCATAATTCAAAAAGAGTCATGTACCACAATGTTCACTGCAGCAGTATTTACAATAACCAGGACATGGAAACAACCAAAGTGTCCATCAACAGATGAATGGGCAAAGATGTGGCACATATATAAAATGGATAGTACTAAGGCATAAAAAGAAATGAAATTGAGTTATCTGTAGTGAGGAGGATGGACCTAGAGTCTATCATACAGAATGAAGTATGTCAGAAAGAGAAAAACAAATACTATATGCTAACACATATATATGGAGTCTAAAAAAAAAAAAAAACCTCTGACAAACTTAGGGACAGGGCAGGAATAAAGATGCAGAGATAGAGAATGGACTTGAGGACCCAGGGAGGGGGAATTGTAAGCTGGGACGAAGTGAGCAAGTAGCATTGACATATATACCCTACAAAATGTAAAATAGATATCTAGTGGGAAGCAGGTGAATTGCACAGGGAGATCAGTTCAGTGCTTTGTGACCACCTGGAGGGGTAGGATAGGGAGGGTGGGAGGGAGACAGAAGACAGAGAGTATATTGGGATATATGTATACATATAGCTGATTAACTTTGTTATACAGCAGAAAGTAACACAACATTGTAAAGCAATTATACTCCTATAAAGGTGTTAAATAAATAAATAAATAGAAAATGGCATTGTTTGAAAAATTCATTGAGTATGAAATTTCCTAATCATTGATTTTATGTTGTCTCCACAGCTTCAAAAACTGTAGATACAGTTAGATATTGCATTCAATTACTTTAGTCCATTATTTATGAAACAATCTAATGTGTACACATGAGCACACACACATATTATATATAATTTTGTAAGTATTTTTAATGACTATTACTAAACCAAACAAGGAACTAGCTCCTCAGTTACACAGTAAGGTAATTTGCTAATATAAGTAGAAGTAAAAATAAAAGATTAGAAAACGATGATGAGATTATTATTCAAAATAATGGAGCAAAAGTAATTTTGACAGAAAAGCATGATCAAATGTGATTTTCAATATTTTGAAAGTATACTAAAATTTTAAATTTATGTAGTCTATCTAATTTTTAAAATTTTAAATTTGACAGAATCTATAATCATATGCATGATTATATAAAGTTTTTGTAATATTGTGGATGTGAAAATATATAACTTCAAAATAGCCAGTAATGCTAATTCTCTAATCAGAATATTGTTTTAAAATGTCCTGCAAGAAACAAAGTTAGAACCAGAGTGAAGAGGGTGTAATACTAATTACTAATAGAGAAAGTAATATATATCTCTAAATTAAGAATGAAGGGATGCTAGTTACCAAAATTAGAGAAACTAAGGAAAGAGAAACAAATCCACATAGATTTGGTAGATTTCCCGTAGAGTACAAATTGTGCATCTGCACTCATAAAGATGCAGTCAGTTTATCCACTCTAACCTTTTATTGACAGGATGAAATAGAAATGACATTGCATGAGTTACAAGCCCAGAACGAAAATGGCTTTGCAACTTCTACTCTTCTGCTCTTGGAACACAGCAGCCATGTGATCCAGCTCTGATAAGCCTGTGAGATGATAAGAAATGATGAACAGCTGATGTAATTCCCCTGTTGAGGCAAGCATAATACTGCCAGGAAGTTGACTGCAAATACTTAAAGGAACCCAGCTGAGACCAAAGAACTAGTCACCCATGTCCAACTCAAACTGCTATCCTACAACATTGTAATTAAGCAAATGTATCTCCTTTTAAACCATTGAATTTTAAGATTATTTTTTTTATGCAGCAAATGCTAATAGACCAGAAAAAGTTGTGCTATTATTAGGGTGTTGCCATAAGAAAAACCTGAAATATGTGATATTGGCTTTGGGCCTGAGCTATAGGCAGATACCAGAAAGCAGCAGGATAAACTGTTACAAAAAATAGTGAGCTGCTATTAGTGGAGCCTTAAAAAAGTGGTGAGAAAATTTCCAGAGCAGGTGGAAATGATATTGAACCTGATAATTTTAATTGATTTTGGAAAATAATAAGAAAATTATGTTTACTGTATTTGAATATAAACTGTTTAGGTCTGCAAAACTGTGCAACATATAAACTGAAGGCTCCAAACTCCTGTTTCTCCACAGAAACATTGAAAAACTAGCAGAAACTGTCAAAACCAAATTTTGTCAGAATCATGGAAAATAGTCAATGGTTAACAGGAAAGAAGTGAATACTGAATCAATAAAAAGCAACTTGGAAAATTATAGGAAATCTTTGTGGTGTTTTTATTTATAATTTTACCACTCTGTCCTTGGCTCACCAATGGTCTTAAATACAGCAATCCATATTCCCAGTGTGGGACCTTGGAAGCTGGTTTCAGAGGGAAAAGCATAGATCCTATTCACAAATTTTTGTGTTCACCTACTCTAAACTTTCTGGGGCTACTTAAAGGACTGATGCAAGACACCCATCTCTGTTATGCATAACTCAAATCTTGTCCTCAAGGAAAAGAAGTGGGCATTACCAGAAAATATGGTAAGGGGAACAAAAACCCACAGTTACTTGCATACAGTTGAGACATACAATAGACTGTCTAAAGCATGGGAGAAAAACCTGGGGAGATATTTTCTAAGGGATATTGGGGCACTCAAATTTGCCTGTGTATACTGTGGAATTTAGAATGCCATGTATATGCCCACAAAAGAACTGAGAAGGTCTTTGTGACCTGAGAAAACCCTATAAGAAATGCTTTATGTAGAGCAGTTAAGAAACAATCACAATGGGGTGAGGAATTAACTTTTCATCAGAATGGAAGACTAAATTAATAGAAAGAATATCTGGTAAAGTATATCTAAAAATTCTGAATTACAAAAATGTAAATGGGTACCTTACATCTAGTAATGGATATCTTTCATATGAAAATTTTGTAATATTTCCAGGGCTCAGAAACAATGAAAAAGAGAAAATCAGAAAAGTATATGAAAGCTAAGTATCTCATATTTCTAAGGGTGGATCTGGCTGGATCTTTGTAGCTTAAAGTTTGGCCTGTAAGTACCTCACATAAAAGATTAAATGCTATGAATAAAACAAATGGTTGGAGATTAAATGAAAGACACCACACAAAGGAAGAATGCTTTAAATGAAGAGGGAGTGTTTTAAACCAATCTCAAATGATAACTGGGGCCTGGGAACCTTGTGGAGTCTGGACTGATTGGGATACTCTGCCTGGACAAATTTACCAGCTTCAGCTATAAAAAAAATCAGATAGTGATTTTTACTAAATCAGATAAGAAAAACTTTAAACGATAATTAATGAAATAATGACAATATTTGCTTTCTGAATCTTGTATCTCATTGAAGTAAATAAAGAATAATTAATACCCCACGAGTATCCCTACACAAAGTTCGGAGGAACATGATTTCACAATAAAAATTCAAAGCACACATAAAAAATTCTCTTCCATGACATGGCAAAATCCAGCAGAGAAACAAACTTTTCTTTGTGAAGAACAGCTTCATAAAAGCTGCATGTATTGGAATCATCTATCATAACATAAAAATAACATAATTAAAGGAATAATACCAATTATATATCAAAAACTAACTGATTCACTTCATTGTACAACAGAAACTAACACAACATTGTAAAGTAATTATACTAAAATAAATAAATACAATAATAAACAATTTCTTGAAATTAAAACCTAAAATTTTTAAATAAAATTATACAATATGCAAATATAGTAAAAAATAAAGATTAAAGCTGTGTAGTCATTTGATATACTTAGCACAGATAAAGACAGGTTAACTGAACTAGAATATAGAGTTAAAAAAAATAAGCAGATTGTTATGTACACAGAAAAAGAGATAAAAATATGAAAACTGTTGAGACCAAGTTCTCAACATTTTGTATAAGTTCTTATTGCAGAACCTGAAGAAGAGAATGGAGAAGAGGATAATAGGTGCGCAGTGGGAAATTTAGACATGTGAGTCCTAAAAATATTGCAAGATGATGAACAATACACATCATCTAAATTGGAAAATGCAATTTTCTCTTAGGAGAAAGGGAGAGAAAGATGATGAGGGAGAGATACACATATAAATACCTTGAGTAAAACTTTAGAAAAGCAAAGCGAAAGGGAAGAACACCAAAGTATCAAAGAAAAAACAATGTAGATGATCTAACATGGGGTAATAATTAGACTGACAAAGGATTTCTAAACAAACAACAAAAAAATAGAAGACAGAAAACTTGGAAATAATATGTTCAAAATGGTGGAAAAAATCAACATAAAATTGTTATACCCAGTGGAACTATGTTTTTAAGAATAACACTGAATAATGATGTTTTCAAAAAAGCACATATTGAGAGTAAACTCACAATTATAAGAAAACATTCACTTTAAAAAGAAAGTAGGGGGAGACCTTCAAGATGGTGGAGGAGTAAGACATGGAAATCACCTTCCTCCCCACAAATACATTGAAAATACATTTACACGTGGAACAACTCCTACAGAACACCTACTGAACGCTGACAGAAGACCTCAGACTTCCAAAAAGGCAAGAAACTCCCCACATACCTGGGTAGGGCAAAAAAAAATAGAAAAAAAAAAAAAAAAGAGGCAAAGGAATAGGGATGGGTCCTACACCTCTGGGAAGGAGCTGTGAAGGAGGAAAATTTTCCACACATTAGGAATCCCCCTCACTGGTGGGGACAGGGGTGGGGAGCTTCAGAGCCACAGGGGAGAGCACAGCAACAGGGGTGCAGAGGGCAAAGTGGAGCAATTCCCACACAGAGGATCAGTGCTGACCAGCACTCACCAGCCTGAGACATTTGTCTGCTCACCAGCCAAGACAGGTGGGGGCTGGGAGCTGAGGCTTGGGTTTTGGAGATCAGACCCCAGGGAGAGGACCAGGGCTGGCTGTGTGAAGACAGCCTGAAGGGTGTTAGTGTGCCACAGCTAGCCAGCAGGGAATCTGGGGGAAAGTCTGGAACTGCCAGAGAAGTAAGAGACCATTGTTTTGGGTAGGCAAGGAGAGAGGCTTCCTGCTCTGTGTGCCCACAGATGGTAGAGCACCACCTAAGCAAGTTCCAGAGATGGGTGAGAGTCATGGCTATCATCTTGGTCCCCAGAGGTGGGCACAGACCGTTACCCCTGCCACTGCTGCCATCAAAGTTCCTGTGTGCAAACACAGGTAACTACCCACACCCTCCTGTGAGCTGGTGCAGCACAACACTGCCAGGGCCCCTAATCCAGGGCCAACTTTCCCGGAAGAACACACAATGCTCCTCAGGCTGTTGCAACTACCCACTGGCCTCTGCCACTGCAGTCAATCCTCACATCCCAATTATAACTACTGTAACCCTCCTTCTGCCTGGCCTGAGTGAATAAGAGAGCCCTAATCAGCTGCTGCTTTAACCTGCTCCTATCTGGGAGGGGAACAGACTCCTGAAGGTGGTTTACATTTAGAGGTGGGGTCAAAACCAAAGCTGGATCCCAGTTGTGTGAAAAAAGAAGAGAAAGGGAAATTTCTCTCTGCAGTCTCAGGACCAGCAGATTAAATCCTCATAACTGACTTGGTAAGCACTGCATCTGTGGAATACCTGAACACACAATGAGTGTTCCCAAAATTGAGGCAGTGAACTTGGGGGGCAAATGTGGACTTGGGGTTTGCTTTCTGTGTTTGAGTTGTGTTCAGTTTTATGTTTATCTCAGTTTAATTTTTAGGGTTTGTTTTCATTTGTGGGTTTGTTTATTGGTTTGGTTGCTCTCTTCCTTTCTTTTTTTTTTTTCTTTGTTTCTTCACTTTTTGTGAGGGCCTGTATGTTTCTTTGTGAGATTTTCTCTGTTTAGTTTTGCTTTTACCATTTGTTTTGTGGTTCTTTTTGTTGTTGTTGTTGTTCATTAGTTTGTTTGCGTTTTTTTTTTTTTTTCTTTTTCTTCTATACCGTGCAGCTGGCAGGGTCTTGGTGCCCCAGCCAGGTATTGGGCCTGAGTCTCTGAGGTGGTAAAGCCAACACCAGGACATTGGACCATGAGAGACCTCCATGATCCATGTAATATTTATCAGTGAGAGCTCTCCCAGAGATCTGTGTCTCAACACTGAGACCCAGATCTACCCAAGGGCCAGCAAGCTTCAGTGCTGGATGTCCCATGACAAACAACTAGCAAGACAAGAGCACAACCACACCCATTACCAGATAGGCTGTCTAAAGCCATACTAAGCTCACAGACACCCAAAACACACCACCGGATGTGGCCTTGCCCACCAGAGGTACAAGATTGAGCCTCATGACCAGAACACAGGCACCAGTCCCTCCCAACAGGAAGCCTACACAAGCCACTGAACCAACCTCACCCACTGGGAGCAGACAAGAGAAATAAGAGGAAATATGAACCTGGAGCCTGCAAAAAGGAGACCCCAAACACAGTAAGTTCAACAAAATGAGAAGACAGAAAAATATGCAGCAGATGAAGGAGCAAGGTAAAAACCCACCAGATCAAACAAATGAAAAGGAAATAGGCAGTCTATCTCAAAAAGAATTCAGAGTAACGATAGTAAAAATGATCCAAAATCTCAGAAATAGTATGGAGAAAATGCAAGAAACATTTAATAAGGACCTGGAAGAACTAAAGAGCAAACAAACAATGATGAACAACACAATAAATGGAACTAAAAATACTCTAGAAGGAATCAATAGCAGAATAACTGAGGCAGAAAAATGGATTAATGACCTGGAAGATAGAAGAGTGGAAATAACTGCTTCAGAGCAGGAAAAAAAAAAAAAAAAAAGAATGAAAAGAAATGAGGACAGTCTCAGAGACCTCTGGGGTAACATTAAACACACTAACATTTGAATTATAGGGGTCCCAGAAGAGGAAAAGAAAAAGGAAGGGTCTGGGAAAATACTTGAAGAGATTATAGTCAAAAACGTCCCTAATATGGGAAAGGAAACAGTAAATGAAGACCACGAAGACCAGAGAGTCCCACACAGGATAAACCCAAGGAGAAACACAATAAGACACATACTAATCAAACTATCAAAAAATAAGTACAAAGAAAAAGCATTAACAGCAACAGGGGAAAAGCAACAAATAACATACAAGGGAATCCCCATAATGTTAACAGCTGATCTGTCAGCAGAAACTCTGCAAGCCAGAAGGGAGTGGCAGGACATATTTAAAGTGATGAAAGGGAAAAACCTACAACCTAGATTACTCTACCCAGAAAGGATCTCATTCAGATTCAATGGAGAAATTAAAACCTTTACAGACAAGCAAAAGTTAAGAGAATTCAGCATCACCAAACCAGCTTTACAACAAATGCTAACGGAATTTCTATTGGCAAGAAACATAAGAGAAGGAAAATACCTACAGAAACAAACCAAAACAATTAAGAAAACGGTAATAGGAACATACATATCAAAAATTACCTTAAATGTAAATGGATTAAATGCTCCAACCAAAAGACAGACTGGTGGAATGCATACAAAAACAAGACCCTTACATATGCTGTCTGCAAGAGACCCACTTCAGACCTAGGGACTGTCTGCAAGAGATCCACTTCAGACCTAGGACCAACATACAGACTGAAAGTGAGGGAGTAGAAAAAGATATTTTATGCAAATGGAAATCAAAAGAAAGCTGGAGTAGCAATTCTCATATCAGACAATATAGAATTTAAAATAAAGACTATTACAAGAGACTTAGAAGGACACTACACAATGATTAAGGGATGAATCCAAGAAGAAGATATAAGAATTGTAAATAGTTATGCACCCAATATAGGAGCACCTCAATACATAAGGCTAATGATAACAGCCATAAAAGGGGAAATCGACAGTAACATAATAGTAGTAGGACACTTTAACACCACATTTACACCAATAGACAGATCATCCAAAACAAAAATAAATAAGGAAACACAAGCTTTCAATGACACATTATATCAGATGGACTTAATTGATATTTATAGGACATTCAATCGAAAAACAACTGAATGCAATTTCTTCTCAAGTGCTCAAGGAACATTCTCCAGGATAAATTATATCTTGGGTCACAAATTAAGCCTCAGTAAATTTAAGAAAATTGAAATTGTATCAAGTATATTTTCTGACCACAACACTATTAGACTAGATATCAATTACAGGAAAAAAAAAACTGTAAAAACTACAAACATATGGAGGCTAAACAATACACTACTAATTAACCAAGAGAACACTAAAGAAATCAAAGAGGAAATGAAAAAATACCTAGATACAAATGACAATGAAAATATGATGACCCAAAACCTATAGGATGCAGCAAAAGCAGCTCTAAGAGGAAGTTTATAGGAATGAAATCTTACCTCAAGAAACAAGAAAAATCTCAAATAAACAACCTAACCTTATACCTAAAGCAACTAGAGAAAGAAAAACAAAACAAAACAAAAGTTAACAGAAGGAAGAAATCATAAAGATCACAAGAGAAATAAATGAAAAACAAATGAAGGAAACAATAGCAAAAATCAATACAACTAAAGCTGGTTCTTTGAGAAATTAAACAAAATTGATAAACCATTATCCAGACTCATCAGGAGAAAAAGGGAGAAGACGCAAAGCAACAGAATTAGAAATGAAAAAGAAGTAACAACTGACACTGCAGAAATACAAAAGATCATGAGAGACTGCTACAAACAAATATATGCCAATAAAATGTACAACCTGGAAGAAATCAACAATTTCTTAGAAAAGTACAACCTTCCAATTCTGAACAAGGAAGAAATAGAAAATATGAACAGATGAATCACAAGCACTGAAATTGAAACTGTGATTAAAAATCTTCCAACCAAAGCCCAGGACCAGATGGCTTCACAGACGAATTCTACCAAACATTTAGAGAACAGATAACACCTATAGTTCTCAAACTCTTCCAAAATATAGCAGAGGGAGGAGCACTCCTAAACTCACTGTACAAACCTGCCATTACCCTCATACCAAAAGAAGATAAAGAGGTCACAAAAAACGAAAACTACCGGTCAATATCTAAATCCTAAAGATGCTACCAGAAAACTATTAGAGTTAATTAATTAATTTGGTGAAATGGCAGGATACAAAATTAATGTACAGAAATCTCTTGCATTCCTATACACTAATGATGAATAATCTGAAAGAGAAATTAAGGAAACACTGCCATTTACCATTGCAACAAAACAATAAAATACTGACAATAAGACACTGATGAAAGAAAGATTATACAAAGAGATGGAAAGATATACCATTTTCTTGGATTGGAAAAATCAACATGTGAAAATGACTATACTACCCAAAGCAATCTACAGATTCAATGCAATCCCTACCAAACTACCAATGGCACTTTTCACAGAACTAGAACAAAAAATTTTACAATTTGTATGGAAACACAAAAGAACCCAAAGAGCCAAAGCAATCTTGAGAAAGGAAAATGGAGCTGGAGGAATCAGATTCCCTGACTTGAGACTATACAACAAAGCTACGATAATCAAGACAGTATGGTACTGGCACAAAAACAGAAATATACATCAATGGAACAGGATAGAAAGCTTAAAGATAAACCCATACATATATGCTCACCATACCTTTGACTAATGAGGCAAGAATATACAGTGGAGAAAAGACAGCCTCTTCAATAAGTGGTGCTAGGAAAACTGGACAGCCCTATGTAAAATAATGAAATTAGAACGCTTCCTAACACCATATACAAAAATAAGCTCAAAAGGGATTAAAGACCTAAATGTAAGTCCAGACACTATAAAATTCTTAGGCAGAACACTTTATGACATGAATCAAAGCAAGATCCTTTTTGACCCACCTCCTAGGATAATGAAAATAAAACCAAAAATAAACAAATGTGACCTAATGAAATTTAAAAACTTTTGCAAAGGATAGAAAACCATAAATAAGATGAAAAGACAACATTCAGAATGGGAGAAAATATTTGCAACGAAGCAATGGACAAAGGGTTAAAATCCAAAATATACAAACAGCCCATGGAGCTCAACATCAAAAAAACAAACAACTCAATTTAAAAATGGAAGGAAGACCTAAATAGACATTTCCCCAAATAAGATATACAGATTGCCAAAAACACATGAAAGGTTGCTCAACTTCTCTAATCATTAGAGAAATGCAAATCAAAATCACAATGAGATATCACCTTTCACCAGTCATAATGGCCATTATCAAAAAATCTACAAACAATAAATGCTGGAGAGGATGTGGACAAAAGGGAACACTCTTTCACTGTTGGTGGGAATGTAAATTGATACTGACACTATAGAGAACAGTAAGGAGGTTCCTTCAAAACTAAAAATAGAACTAGCATATGACCCAGCAATCCCACTTCTGGGCATATACCCTGAGAAAACCATAATTCAGAAAGACATATGTACCACAGTGTTAATTGCAGCACTATTTACAAGAGCCAGGAAATGCAAGCAACCTAGGTGTCCATCTACAAATGAATGGTAAAGAAGATGTGGCACATATATACAATGGAATGCAACTCAGCCATAAACATAAACAAAATTGAGTTATTTGTAGTGAGGTGGATGGACCTAGAGTCTGTCATACAGAATGAAGTAAGTCAGAAAGAGAAAAGCAAATACCATATGCTAACACATATATATGGAATCTAAAAAAAAAAAGGGTTCTGATGAACCTGGGGCAGTACAGGAATAAAGACACAGATGTAGAGAATAGACTTGAGGACATGGGGAGGGGGATGTGAAGCTGGTCGAAGTGAGAGGGAGTAGCATTGACATATATACACTACCAAATGTAAACTAGATAGCTAGTGGGAAACAGCTGCAAATCACAGGGAGATCAGCTCAGTGCTTTGTGACCATTTAGAGGGGTAGGATAGGGAGGGTAGTAGGGAGGCTCAAGAGGGAAGAGATATGGGGATAATATGTATACATAGAGCTGATTCACTTTGTTATATAGCAGAAATTAATGCAACATTGTAAAACAACTATGCTATATTAAAGATGTAATAAATAAATAGCAATTTAAAATAAAATAAAATAAAAAAGTTGATAATGCAAGAAGGAAGGTCAAAGAGGCTGAGCAAATAGTAACTTTCTAAAACAAAAATAATCATTTATAATTTATAACATAAAATAATAATAAATAACATATAATTTGGAATGAATAGCTGGAGTTGAAGTTTTAGAGTTAAACTTGCTGTGTGTTAAATTAAAAGTGTACTTTTTTTTTCCACTGTAAAATAAAAGAGTAGAAGTGAGACATTATCTTAGTAAGAGGAAAAGGCAGGAAAATAGAGCCAAAAGAAACAGAGAAAACTTGAGAGAAACAGAATGGAGAGAACCAATGGCAGGTATGATCCAGATGTAACATTTATTATGAGTGAGATAAATTCATAAAGCCTTTACATTATAGGATGTATTCTCTATTTAAATACTCAATCAGAAATTCCTTCTTCTATTAACTATACACTAGTTTTGTATCAGACTAAACTTCCCACTGAGAAACATGTAAATACTTGGTAAGATCAAGCAACAACAACGAACAGAATGTTACAGTCATTGCAGGTTAAAAAAACCACACAGGATTTAAATGACCAAATATGGAGAAAAGGCAGCACAGTGGGGTGATTCACTTTAACCTTTTCATTTGGTGACTGTGTTAAATTTTGACACAGCAGAAACACCACTGAATTTAGTGATACAGATGTTTCTCTCACCAGATATCATTTCTGGCTTTTGAACATGATGTATCTTCTGGACTTTACTTGGAGCATAATCATCTGCTGTGTTTTTGCATCTTAATTATTATATCCACTTCAGTAGGCTCACTTTCTTACGTCCTTTAATCCCATCATTATCTACTACCAGAGAATTTCTGTCACTTTGATATTCCTTAGTGTGAGAACATTGTTTTCTCCTAGTTTCATAGAACTACCTTGGCCGCAGGTTTGGATTATCCTCTAGGTTTATTGCCAGGTGCTAAATCTTTATTGGGACACTGCTCCAAACCATTTACTCTCACATTTAAGTAGGGAGGGAATGCTAGTTCTCAACAGGGAGTGACAGTTTTCTGTGGCAGACTCAGAATTCTAGAATTTAAAGTCACAAGTCAAGGTATCTCCATCCATGTTTCAGGGACCTGTTCTTTCCAATCCAAAGCTCTGACTTTTATGTACTATATCTGCTTAGGTTAGGATTTAAACTTTCCTTGGAGCTCAGCTTTTCTGATGATTAATTATTTGTTCTGATTCTCAGTTTTCTCTGCCTTACTCCTGCAGTTTACAGCAGATTCTTTACATGATATCAGTTAGACAATCTGGCTTTTGCAGCAGACTTTCAAGTGGCAGTTAATCTCTCTCAGATTTGCATTATCTTTCCCTAGTGTATCACTCTAGATTAGCAATAGCCTCCTGAATCCATTTTTCTGTGTTTTAAATTTTATATTACTGTAAGATTATATTACTATAAAATTCACAGGTATTTTATGATTTTCTTTAATTTTTATTGTAGTATAATTGCTTTACAATGTTGTGCTTGTTTCTGCTGTAAAGCAAAGTGAATCAGTTATACTTACACATATATCCACACTTTTTAAGTTTTCCTTCCCATTTAGATCACCACAGATCATTGAGTAGAGTTCCCTGTGCTATAGAGTAGCTTCTCATTACTTTATACATAATAGTGTATATATGTTAATCTCAATCTCCCATATCATCCCAACTTCCCCCCTTAGTAACCATAAGTTTGTTCTCTACATCTGTGACTTTATTTCTGCTTTGCTAATAAGTTCATCTGTACCATTACCTAGATTCCACATATAAGCAAAATTACATGACATTTTTCTCTTTCTGACTTACTTCACTCTGTATGACAGTCTCTAGGTCCATCTATGTCTCTGCAAATGACACTTTTTTGTTCCTTTTTATGGCTAAATAAAATTCCATTGTATATATATATACCACATCATCTTTATCCTCTCTTCTGTTGATGGACATTTGGGATGCTTCCATGTCCTGGATATTATAAATAGTGCTGCAATGAACATCAGGGTGCATGCATCCTTTCAAATTATGGTTTCTCTGGACATATGCCTAGGAGTGGGATAACTGGGTCATGTGATACCTTTATTTTTAGTTTTTAAGGGAACCGCCATACTGCTCTCCATAGTGGCTGTACCAGATTACATTCCCACCAACAGTGCAAGAGGGTTCCCTTTTCTCCAGAGCCTCTCCAGCATTTATTGTTTGTTGATTTTTTGATGATAGCCATTCTGAGTGTGAGGTGATACCTTTCTGTAGTTTTGATGTGCATTTCTCTAATAATTAGCAATGTTGACCATCTTTTCATGTGCTTTTTATCCATCTGTATATCTTCTTGGGAGAAATGTATATTTAGACCTTCTGTCCATTTTTTGATTGGGTTGTTTATTTTTTGATATTGAGCTGCATGAGCTGTTTGTATATTTTGGAGATTAATCCCTTGTTGGTTGCTTTTTATGATTACCTTTGCTGTGCAAAATATTTTAAGTTTAATTAGGTCTCATTCGTTTATTTTTGTTTTTATTTTCATTACTCTAGGTGGTGGATCAATAAAGATCTTCCTGCGATTTATGTCAAAGAGTGTTCTGCCTATGCTTTTCTCCAAGAGTTTTATAGTGTCTGGCCTTATATTTAGGTCTTTAATCCATTTTGAATTTATTTTTGTGTATGGTATTAGGGAGCGCTCTAATTTCATTCTTTTATATGGAGCTGTCCAGTTTTCTCAGAACCATTTATTGAAGAGACTGTCTTTTCTCCATTGTGTATTCTTGCCTCCTTTGTCATAGATTAGGTGACTATAGGTGCATGGGTTTATCTTTGGGCTTTCTATCCTGTTCCCTTGATAGATATTTCTGACTCTGTACCAGTACCATAGTCTTGATTACTGTAGCTTTGAAGTATAGTCTGAAATCAGGGAGCCTGATTCCTGCACCTCTGTTTCCTTTCTCAATGTTGTTTTCACTATTCAGGATTTATTGTGTTTCCATAGAAATTGTAAAGTTTTTTAGTCTAATTCTGTGAAAAATGTCATTGGTAATTTGATACGGGTTGAATTGAATCTGTAAATTGCTTTGGGTAATATAGTCATTTTCACAATATTGATTCTTTCAATCCAAGAACATAGTATATCTTTCCATCTCTTTGTATCATCTTTCTTTTATCAGTGTCTTATAGTTTTCTGCATACAGGTCTCTTGCCTCCTTAGATAGGTTTATTCGTAGGTACTTTATTCTTTTTGTTGTGATGGTAAATGGGACTCTTTCCTTAATTTATTTTTCTGATCTTTCGTTCTTAGTGTATAGGAGTGCAAGAGATTTCTGTGTGTTAATTTTGTATCCTGCAACTTTACCAAATTCATTGATTAACTCTAGTAATTTTCTGGTGGCATTTTTAGGATTCTATGTATAGTATCATGTCATCTGCAAACAGTGACAATTTTACTTCTTCTTTTCTAATTTGGATTCCATTTATTTCTTTTTCTTCTCTGATTGCCATGTCTAGGACTTCCAAAACTATGTTGAGTAATAGTGGTGAGAGTGGTCACCCTTGTTTTTTTCCTGATCTTAGAGGAAATGTTTTCAGTTTTTCACCATTGAAAATAATATTTTCTTTGTATTTGTCATATATGGCCTTCATTCTGTTGAGGTAGTTTCCCTCTATGCCCACCTTCTGGAGTGTTTTTTCCTAAATAGGTGTTGAATTTTGTCGAAAGATTTTCCTGCATCTATTGAGATGATTGTATGTTTTTTATTCTTCAGTTTCTTTAAATGGTGTAACACATTAATTGGTTTGTGTATATTTAAGAATTGTTGAATCCCTGGGATAAATCCCACATGATCATGGTGTAAGATATTTTTAATATGTTGTTAGATTCTGTTTGCTAGTATTATGTTGAGGATTTTTGTATCTATGTTCATCAGTGATCTTGGTCGGTAATTTTCTTTTTTTTGATATCTTTGTCTGGTTTTGGTATCAGGGTGATTGTGGCCTCATAGAATGGGCTTGGTAGTGTTCCTTCTTCTGCAAGTTTTTGGAAGAGTTTGAGAAAGATAGGTGTTAGCTCTTTTCTAAAAGTTTGATAGAATTCATTTGTGAAGCCATCTGCTCCTGGACTTTTGTTTGTTGGAATATTTTTAATCACAGTTTTAATTTCATTACTTGTGATTTTTCTGCTCATATTTTCTATTTCTTTCTGGTTCAGTCTCGGCAGGTTATACCTTTCCAAGAATTTGTCCATTTCTTCTAGGTGGTCCATTTTATGGACATATATTTGCTTGTAGTATTCTCATATGATCCTTTGTATTTCTGCCATGCCAGTTGGAACTTATCCTTTTTTATTTCTAATTTTATTGATTTGAGTCCTCTCCCTTTTTTCCTGATGGGTCTGGCTAAAGGTATAGCAATTTTGTCTATCTTCTCAAAGAACCAGCTTTTAGTTTCATTCGTCTTTGCTATCATTTTCTTTGTTTCTATTTCATTTATTTCTTCTTTGATCCTTATGGTTTCTTTCCTTCTACGAACTTTGGGTTTTGTTTGTTCTTCTTTCTCTGGTTGCTTTAGCTGTAGGATTAGGTAGTTTATTTGAGATTTTTCTTGTTTCTTGAGGTAGGATTTTATTGCTATAATCTTCCCTCTTAGAACTGCTTTTGTTACATCTCATAGGTTTTGGGTCATTGTGTTTTCATTGTCATTTGTTTCTATGTATTTTTTGATTTCCTCTTTGATTTCTTCAGTGATCCATTTGTTACTTAATAGCATATTGTTTAACCTCTTTGTGTTTGCATTTTTTTACATTTTTTTCCTGTAATTGATTTCTAATCTCATAGCATTATGGTTGGAAATGATATGATTTCAGCTTTTCTGAAATTTACCAGGACTTGATTTGTCACGCAAGATGTGGTCTATCCTGGAGAATGTTCCATGTGCACTTGAGAAGAAAGCATATTCTGCTGCTTTTGCATGTAATGTCCTATAAGTATAAATTAAGTCTATCTGCTCTAATGTGTCATTTAAGGCTTGTGTTTCCTTATTAATCTTCTGTCTAGGTGATCACTCCATTGGTGTAAGTGGGATGTTAATGTCCCCCACTATTATTGTGTCACTGTTGATTTCTCCTTTTATGGCTGTTAGCATTTGCCTTATGTATTGAGGTGTTCTTATGTTGGGTGAATAAATATTTACAATTGTTATATCTTCTTGAATTGATCCCTTGATCATTAAGTGGTGTCCTGTGTTGTCTCTTGTAACAGTCTTTTTTTTTTAGTCTATTTTGTCTGATAAGCATATTGCTACTCCAGCTTTCTTTTTTGTTTGTTTTTATTTGTTTGTTTTTTTGTGATATGTGAGCCTCTCACCACTGTGGCCTCTCCCATTGCAGAGCACAGGCCCCAGACACACAGGCTGAGTGGCCACGGCCCATGGGGCCAGCCGCTCCGAGGCACGCAGGATCCTCCTGGACTGGGGCACGAACCCGTATCCCCTGCATCAGCAGGCGGACTCTCATCCACTGTGCCACCAGGGAAGCCCTCCAGCTTTCTTTTGATTTTGATTTGCCTGGAATATCTTTTCCATTCCCCTCACTTTCAGTTTGGAAGTTTCCCTAGATCTGAAGTTCGTCTCTTGTAGACAGCATATATATGGGTTTTGTTTTATGTATCTATTCAGTCAGTCTCTGTCTTCTGATTGTAACATTTAATCCATTTACATTTAAGGTAATTATCAACATGTATGTTTCTATTGCCATTTTCTTAATTGTTTTGGGTTTGTTTTTGTAGGTCTTTTTTCTTCCCTTCTGTTTTTGTTCTCTTCTCTCTTTTTTTTTTTTTTT
>NW_020175665.1:144176-152236 GCF_003031525.2 Neophocaena asiaeorientalis asiaeorientalis
TTTTTTTTTTTTTTTTTTTTTTGCCTAGAGAACTTCCTTTAGCAATTGTTGTAAAGTTGGTTTGTTGGTACCTAATTCTATTTGCTTTTGCTTTCTGTAAAGCCATTTATTTCTCTGTGAAATCTGAATGATAAACCTGCTGGAAAGAGCATTCTTAGTTGTAGGTTTTTCCCTTTCATTACTTTAAATATAACCTGCCACTCCCTCCTGGCCTGCAGAGTTTCTGCTGAAAAATCAGTTGATAACCTTATGGGGATTCCCTTGTATATGATTTGTTGCTTTTCCCTTGCTGCTTTTAATATTTTTTCTTTGTATTTAATTTTTGTTACTTTGACTAGTATGAGTCTTGGTGAGTTACTCCTTGGGTTTATCCTGTATGGGACTCTCTGCACTTCCTGGATTTAGGTGGCTCTTTCATTTCCCATGTTACGGAAGTTTTTGACTTTGATGTCTTCAAATATTTTCTCAGGCCCTTTCTATGTCTTTTTTTCTTCTGAGACCCTTATAATTCGAGTGTTGGTGCCTTTAATGTTGTTCCAGATGTCTCTGAGACTGTCCTCTTTTCTTTTCATTCTTTGTTCTTTATTCTATTCCATGGCAAAAATTTCCACCATTCTGTCTTCCAGGTCACTTATTCATTCTTCTGCCTCAGTTATTCTGCTATTGATTCCTTCTAGTGTAGGTTTCATTTTGGGTACTCTCTTGTTCTTCTCTGTTAATTTGTTCTTTAGTTCCTCTAGGTCTTTGTTAACCTTTTCTTGTATCTTCTCAATCTGTGCTTCCATTGGGTTTCTGAAATTTGGGGTCATCTTTACTATTATTATTCTGAGTTCCTTTTCAGATAGATTGCTCCTCTTCATTTAGCTGTCCTTTAGGTTTTTATCTTGCTCTTTTGCCTTAACATATTTCTTTGTCATCTCATTTGTCAGACTTACTGTGTTTGTCATCTCCTTTCTGCAGGCTGTAGGATCACAGTTCCTCTTGCTTCTGGTGCCTGCTGGTGGGTGAGGTTGATCCAGAGGCTTGTGCCATTAACCCATTGATAAGGAATTTGATTGGTGTTGTGGTGATTACAGCCTGCCTTAGATATTGATTGTGGTCTCTCCTTTGCTCTGCAGTCATCTCTGCCCTGTTGCAGGCAGAGTCTGTTCTCTAGTTTTGAGGGTAGAGGCCCCCAGTTCTATTTCTCAGTTGCTGTTCTGATCTGTGGTTTGAAGTAGACAGGATTGGAACACACCCCCTGGGAGAGAAGCCACTGAGCTGTCCTTCTTTAGAGCTGCTAACCTGTGAATGTACTCTGTTGTGTCCCCTTTCACCCACTCTGTGGACCACAATGTATATGTTTTTGGCACTGTTGTCAGTCCTGCCTTAAATGTGGTTATGCTGGCAATTGTCCCTGGTGACTCTCATGTGTTGTTTTCACCCAGTGGACTGGTGCAGGTTCACTGAGGTTAGGTCCCAGAGCTGCACTAGTCATGTACGTGGACCCATTGTGGGAGCTATGGAGACAGCTTGAACTGTGGTCTGGCCCAACTCCCACATGTATGTACCCATAGAGCCCACATCTGCTAAAGCCAGACTCATCCCAGCTGCAGGAGCACTTGTTGTCTTTTTGGATGTTTTGCAGGGGCTGAATTTAAGAAGCTGTCTTCAGGGGTGTAACTCTGCAGTTCATGCAGCTGTGAGGAGAGATTTTAGCTCTTGTTCCTTAGTCATATAGTCCCTGGGGCTCAGCTGTGGTTTCAGCCCCTCCTCTGGGAGAACATCCTACTGGGGTGAGCTATCTGCACCCTCTGAGGACAGTGGGGCATGTTCTGGCACCCACTGGCAGATTTCCTAGTGGCAAGAGGTTTCTGTGCACTCCCAGAAAGGTGGGGCAGCTCCTAGCATCCACTGACAGATTTCCAGACAGGGAGAGCTCTCTTTGCCCTCCTGGGACAGCAGGTAGATTCTGGCATCCACCGACAGACCTCCTGGTTGTGAAAGCTATCCATGCCTTCCTGGGACAGCAGGGAAGGTCCTGGGGCCTGCTGGTGCAAACTCCATTGGCTGGATCCATCTACACCCCTCCAGGTCAGCAAGGGAGCGTCCTGCAGGCTGCCATCTGGATTCCCAGTAAGGCAAGCTGTCTGAGCCATTCTAGGTCAGCGGAGGTGGGTCCTGGGGCCTTCTGGTAGAATTGTTAGCATGTGGATCTGTCCACGTCCTTCCAAGTCAGCAGGGGTGGGGCCTAGCCTCTGCTCTCAGGTCCTCAAGAGGTAGCCAGTGCCCACCTCTGGAGCCCAAGATGGCAGCGGCAACTCGTGCCCTCCCCCACCTGAGCTCCCATAGGTGGTGTCTTATTGCCTAGGTGTTGTGTGTTCACAGGGAAAGAAGATTTTATGGTGATCCCACTCCTTTCCTCATGCACCTCCCAATATGGTGCCTTGCCTCTCTGGCTGGTCCAGGCTTCTTCCTAGTACACTCTCATTTGTCACATCCCAAACTCTTCAGGTTGTTTCAGCACCTAACCCTTGTCCTCTTCCTGGGACTGAGCTTCAGTGTCTGAGCTTCAGTGTCCCACACCCATGCTTACTGACAGAGGAGTGTCTCAGGTTAGGGTGTGCAAGGTGGTGGTGCCGACCCTCTATGCAGGTTACTCTCCATTTTGCCTTCCACAAACCAGTTGCTGCTTTCCCCTCTTAGGCTCTGAAACTCCCCATCTATAGAGTCTAATCTCTCCAATAGTGAGGAGACTTCCCAAGGTGAGGAAAACTTTCCTTCTTCACAGCTCCTAATTCCTTCTTTTTCTTTTTCCTTCTGTCCTACCTGGTTATGTGGAGGTTTTCGTGTCTTTTTGGATGTCTGAGGTCTTCTGTCAGCACTCAATAGCTGTTCTGTGTGAGCTGTCCCACTTGTAGATGTAAATATTTTCAATGTTTCTGTGGAGGAAGGTGAACTTTGCTTCCTACTCCCTTGCCATCTTGATCCCAACCATTGGTTCACACATATTTTAAAATGGCAAATATTCATTATCCTACAGTTTGCTTCAGGCAGGAATCCAGACATCATTTAGCTGTGTCCTCTGCTTAACATATTCTAAGGTTGTAAACAAGAATATAGGCTGGCTGTATAATAATAGCACTTATATGTGGAATTATTTTAAAAATACTCCAAACTGATAAATATAACAAGAAAGAAATAAACTCAAAGATATAGAGAACAAAATAATGGTTACCAGTGAGGAAAAGACAATATAGGGGTAGGAATTGGGGAGGTACTAACTACTGAGTGTAAGGCTATAAGGATGTATCATACAACGGTGGAATATAGCCAATATTTTGTAATAACTGTAACTGGAATATAACCTTTAAAATGTATAAAAATAAAATTTAAAATAATTAAAAAGAAAAGAAAGTAGGCTATTCTGCAGTCTCATCTGGAGGCTTGTCTGGGGTAGAATCCTGTTTCCTGTTTGCATGGTTGTTAACGGTGTTCTGTTCCTTGTAGATGTAATACTGAGAGCTTTGTTTCAGATAGTTTTACTGTCTCTTGGGTGGAAGATGTCCTCATCTCCTAGAGGTTATCAGCTAGCCTTGGTCATTTGAGGTTCCCTAATATACCACTTGTTTATTAGGGAGTAAGAGAAAGAGTAAAAGAATAAGAGAAAGAGAGAAACACTAGCAAGATGGGAGCAATGATCTTATATAACATAATCATATTATTATGCACATGTAGGCATGTACATAATATCACCTTTGCCATATTCTATTGATTAGAAGCAAGTGGCAGGTCTCACACTCAAGGGGGGGCAGATAACACAAGAGTGTAAACAATAGAATGTGAATATAATAATGGCCACTCTGAGACTCTGCATAATCACTCTTTAATTCATAGGTTTCAAATAGTTTATGCATTGAGCCAGCTTGTACATTTCCTTCCACTGGAATAGTAAAATATTCCAATTAATCACCTTTCAAAGTTTTAACTGCCATCCTGTCTCAGTGGTTGTATGTGCTTCATCAACAATGATGGGGTCTTTGTTGACACTAAGAAGTTGGACGATTCCATTCCAAAACACCATTTTATTGTGTGTGATTTTGGGCAAATCCTGGCACCGATTTTTTTTTTTTCCCCCTAGGAAACAGATTCTGATACGAAAATCAGAATGCAGTATAATTTTAAGGTGAGACTTTGAGCACAACACACATGGAAGAAAGGGGGAAAAAAGCCAGATTGGGTAGAGGAAGAAGACCAGGAATTCTGTGATCTTTCTGCAGGGAGACCTGGAACTGAAATGATCCCTCTGAGATTTTCAATCTTCTGCTAGAAGGCTGCCTTTATACATAAACCTCATTTAATTGTTGGATGTAGGTGTCCCTGGGGTGGAATGAGTTAAGGTGATGCAACTTCCTGAAACTCAGTTAATATCTCCAGGTGCTAAAAGCTGAGGTTATCTTCTGAAAGCACTCCTTGTAACTGGCAACAATCCCTTCCTTAAAGGGAGATTTGTGTCATCTATCTCTGAGTATAAAACCACTACTCTCTTACTCTTCTGAACAAAGAAACGCATTCCACCATTTGCTGGGTATATCGGTTTGTAACAATTCCATAGCTGAATCTCTTCCCAGGAATTTCCCTAGTCTAAAAGAACATTATTTGCTCAGTTTATGCATGGGGCAGCCTGTGGCAATGTTGGTTGAGAAGGGAAAGATGACCCAAAAGCCTCAATTAAAGTTACTCTGAAGATCTTCTTTAGTCCTTGACTTCCCTGTGGTGTTATCTGAGGCCTTTATTGACTAACATAATCCAACTGCTCCTTCTGTCTATTCCATCATAGAAATTATTCCCAGGAGAACACTACCAAAAACAAAACCCTGCATATATACCTCAGAGTCTCATTGTCTATTTCTGGGGAGACTGACCTAAAACCCTAGCCTTCTGATAGCTTTCTAATTTTCTGTGAGTTCCCGAGATTATAAGCAGTGGTTTTGATACCATGATTTTAAAACTATTTATCATGACATTTCCCTTCTTCCATAGCACCAACATTTTATGACGTCCCTTCCTCCTGACTGGTACCCCATCGTTTTCTCTCTTAGTGACTCCTCCTTGTTTGACTAATTACTAATATTGACAAACTCCTTGGTTCTACCTTTAGCCCCCTTCTCTCTTCTGTGTTATCTTTCTTTACATATAGTCTATATATTGAGGACTTCCAATTGCTGTATATACTAACATCCTGCCTGAGTTCCAGACCCCTATACCCAACTGCTTATTGACAATTATAATTGAATGTTTAACAGATATTTTAAACTCAACATGTTCAAAACATTCCATATGGCTTCCTCAACACTCTTGTGCTTTAATAAAACTGTTTCATTGATAATATTCTCCATCTCAGCAAATAGCATCACTGTCTTCAGTTTCTCATACCAAAATCAAATATGTCATCCTTGATTCCTCCTCTTTCCTTCAATCTCTATATAGAATGCATTGGAGAGTGTTGTCAGCCCTATCGCCAAAATGTAACCAAATCAAATCAATTCTTATAGTTACCTCATCGTCTTTATCCTGGAAGTCTTCACTAAAGATTCTAATTGTTGCAGATGACATGATACTATACATAGAGAATCCTAAAGATGTCATGAGAAAACTACTAGAACTAATCAATGAATTTGGTAAAGTTGCAGGATACAAAATTAATGCACAGAAGTCTCTTGCATTCCTATACACTAATGATGGAAAATCTGAAAGAGAAATTATGGAAACACTCCCATTTACCATTGCAACAAAAAGAATAAA
Source organism: Neophocaena asiaeorientalis asiaeorientalis (assembly GCF_003031525.2). NCBI lineage: Eukaryota > Metazoa > Chordata > Mammalia > Artiodactyla > Phocoenidae > Neophocaena > Neophocaena asiaeorientalis. The sequence goes on from NW_020175665.1 coordinate 149,961, forward strand.
ATAACTAGGAATAAACCTACCTAGGGAGGCAAAAGACCTGTATGCAGAAAACTATAAGACACTGATGAAAGAAATTAAAGATGATAGAAACAGATGGAGAGTTATATCATGTTCTTGGATTAGAAGAATCAATATTGTGAAAATGACTATACTACCTAAAGCAATCTACAGATTCAATGCAATCCTTATCAAATTACCAATGGCATTTTTTTAACAGAACAAGAAAAAAAAAATCTTAAAATTTGTATGGAGACAAAAAAGACCCCAAATAGCCAAAGCAGTCTTGAGGGAAAAAATATGGAGCTGGAGGAATGAGACTCCCTGACTTCAGACTATACTACAAACTACAGTAATCAAGACAATATGGTACTGGCACAAAAACAGAAATATAGATCAATCGAAGAGGATAGACAGCCCAGAGAAAAACCCACACACCCATGGTCAACTAATCTATGATGAAGGAGGCAAGGATATACAATGGAGAAAAGACAGTCTCTTCCATAAATGGTGCTGGGAAAACTGGACAGCTACATGTAAAGGAATGAAATTAGAACACTCCCTAACACCATACACAAAAATAAACTCAAAATGATTAAGACCTAAATGTAAGATCAGACACTATAAAGCTCTTAGAGGAAAACATGGGAAGAACATTCTTTGACATAAATCACAGCAAGATCTTTTTTGATCCACCTCTTACAGTAATGGAAATAAAAACAAAAATAAACAAATGGGACCTAATGAAATTTAAAAGCTTTTGCACAGCAAAGGAAACTACAAACAAGGTGAAAAGAAAACCCTGAGAATGGGAGAAAATATTTGCAAATGAATCAACGGACAAAGGATTAATCTTCAAAATATATAAACAGCTCATGTAGCTCAATATTAAAAAAACAAACAACTCAATCCAAAAATGGGCAGAAGACCTAAATAGACATTTCACCAAGGAAGACATAGAGTTGGCAAAGAGGCACATGAACATATGCTTAACATCACTAATTATTGGAGAAATGCAAATAAAAACTACAATGAGGTATCACCTCACACCAGTTAGAATGGGTATGATCAGAAAATCTACAAACAACAAATGCTGGAGAAGGTGCGGAGAAAATGTAACTCTCTTTCACTGTTGGTGGGAATGCAAATTGATACAGCCACCATGGAGAACGGTATGGAGGCTTCTTAATAAAACTAAAAAAAGAATTACCATATGACCCAGAAATCCCACTACTGGGCATATACCCTGAGAAAACCATAATTCAGAAAGACACATGTGCCCCAATGTTCATTGCAGCACTATTTACAATAACTAGGACATGGAAACAACCTAAATGCCCATAGACAAATGAATGGATAAAGAGATATGGTACATATATACAATGGAATATTACTCAGCCATAAAAAGGAACAAAATTGGGTCATTTGTAGAGACGTGGATGGATCTAGAGACTGTCAAACAGAGTGAAGTAAGTCAGAAAGAGAAAAATAAATATCATATATTAATGCCTATATGTGGAATCTTGAAAAACGGTACAGCTGAACTGGTTTGCAGGGCAGAAATTGAGACACAGATGTAGAGAACAAACGTATGGACACCAAGGGGGGAAAGTGGCTGGGTGGTGGTGGTGTGATGAATTGGGAGATTGGGATTGACATATATACACTAATATGTATTAAATGGATAACTAATGAGAACCTGCTGTATAAAAAAATAACTAAAATTAAATTTTAAAATAAAGATTCTAATTGTTTTTCATCCATCTACTGATCCCCACTGAGAATCTACTCTTACAATGGAGCCAATTTGATATTCTTCAATGATAAATGATATCTCTCACTCTCATGTTTAACACTTCAACTTCTTCTCCTTCACCTTTGAATAAAATTCACATTTCTTTTCACAGCTTACATGGGCTTAAATTAACTACACACTGATTCACCAACTTTGTCTCTTTCCTTCAAGTGTAACTCTGTTTCAGCTCCTCTGGCATTTGTCATATTCCATAATAATACAAGTTTGTATTTAACTTGTAGCCTGTGCCGAGACTGATAGCAGAATCCTAGCATCTCACCTACTCTTCTTCCATTCTGTAATATAGCCACCTGAATTGTATCTGTAACAGGCCTGGCAGCTGCAGATTATGTTCACAATCTCTTTACTGAATTGTGACAAAATTCAGGGCAATGTAAAGCAAGCAGATGTAATATATATATATATATATATATATATATATATATATATCTTTTCCTGTCATCTCCATAAAGCTCTCTGTCCT
>NW_020175665.1:152259-207609 GCF_003031525.2 Neophocaena asiaeorientalis asiaeorientalis
ATATATATATCACTTCCTGTCATCTCCATAAAGCTTTCTGTCCTGTGTGTCTATCACATTTTGTACTTGCCATGAAATGGTGAAGATTTGTACAACCTTGGGAGCTTGAGGATGACAGAGTCACAAAGGAAGGCCTAGACTACAAATCTTGGAGTTGCTATATGAGAAACAAACTTCTTAGTTAAGCCACTGTACTAGAAATTTGTTTGCTTAGAATATTATTTCCTAATAATTTATCTGACTCTGTCCTTTTTATCATTTACATCTATGATCAAATAGCCTCTTAAATGGGACTTCTGCCCCTTCACCTGCTTTAAAAAGCTTTCCATCCATTCACTACTTATTGAAATGATCTGGTTGTTTTGTTTTACTATATTTTGCAAAGACAATGAGAGGAGAAATCTTATTTGCTTTATTCACCTTTGTTAATTTTGCAGTCACAGACCCAGAGTAGATACTCATTTTTTAAAAATATGATTAGATAGTAACTGTCTTTTATTGGATGATTTTTCTAACTTAAAGTAAATAAATTATGTGGTAATTTAAGTAGTCAATTACATTTTGAATTTTTTTATATGCTTAATAGCCAAGTATTAATACCATGTTTTTGGATGCTTTGCTCTGCTCATATTACTAGAAATATTTAAATATATGTGAAGTAATAGAGTAGGTGGAAAATAGTCAAACAAAAAGTGCATTTCATGGAATTTAGCATTTATTTAAACATGGTCTAATATATTTTAATAATATTTGTTGCAATTAGTTACTTATATGTGGTTTAGAATGTACTAAGTCATGCATGGAACTGGAAAAATATTGCTGGGAATAATGTCACTGTGAGGGAATGTCATAACTTCAGGGCTTATTTTTTCTGGGAGCTTTATAAGGAATTTTTTTATTCTGCCAAAGGACTCAGAATAAAATATTCCCTGGTTTACTGTTATACACAAAAAAGAATGCCTAATAGAGAACATTGATAATGACACACAGAATATAGCCAGAAAACCAAACACAAATGCTAGTGCTCAGATAGAGGAATGAATGAAAGCTACAGTATCCCAAGGTCAATGCTATTATCTAATAAATTTTTCAGTAAATATTTTTCCAGAGGATAATGAGAAAAAGGAGTCTTTCTTTAGAAATCAAAGTTACCTAAATGATGTCTTAAGCAAGAACATAAAGACGAAGAATTCTTCAACCATACTTCTGTAAAAATAATTCTGGAAAATAAATCATTATTCTCTCACAAATCCTTTGTTACAAAGAAAACAAAGAAACCAAATGGGGAAAAATATACACAAGATAAGAATAGAAATTAAGAGTTATCATTAGTTACTCAATGAAGAAAAAGCTGAAGCTGTCTGAGTTGCATTACACAGTTTCTTTACATATATATTGGCATCAAAGCTGCTAAACACAAACATATTTTACAATTTTATATTTACATATATTCAGATAAAATATGTGGAATTATTGTATATAAATATAATTATACATAGGTACTGTAGATAGTTTAAGAGATTTGATGGCTGACCAAAGGAAGAGGATAACCATCAGGTGGCAATAGCATACAAAAGTTGATGCTTTGACAGATTTGCATTTATGGTATTTCCCTCACAGCATGAATCTGCCCAGAGGCTGCTGTGGATCTAAGAGGAGGCTTCAGTGTCTAAGCATGTAGCTCGGAAGCACAGCAGGGAATTTCTTTGTCAGACAGCACTCAAGGACAGCTGTGGCTTGGGGTCTTTATGGTCCCAGAAGCTAGTAATAGTTAGCAGATGTGGGTTGGGTTTTCATGGTTTGTGCAAAACAGGCAGGCTTTATGTGGCTAAAAATCTTGTTTGGCATCAAGATTTGTTAACATAATTAGATGTGTAAAATTCTGAGTTTGGCATCAGTGAGCTTTTGAGCAAAAAGATATTAGTCTACAGCATAGAAAACAGTATGCAGAGACCACCTTTTTGTCTGTTATATAATACATACATATCTCTCTATATTTTTCTATTTATCTATCTATATCTATCTATCTATATCATTATACACCCAAGTCTTATTGCAGACTTATGCTTCAGATATTCTAAACAATTTTTGTTATCTCCGTAAGAATAATAATTTTAAATAGTGTTCCAGTGATTTTTATTTTGAGATATTTGGCCTAGATAGACATTGTGTCATGGCTTATACACTCCTTATAGAAGCATAATTGTCTATATTTTTATGACAATTAATTTGCTGATAATGTCGTGTGTGAAATCTCTAAATCCCCTAAACTTATGATTTTAGTTATAGTAATGTTTTCCTACAAAAATAAGGTAAAATGTTGGAAATTATTTTGGTTCAAGACATTCAAACTCAGTGCTCTTTGTAGTAACAGAAATTGAAAACAACCAAAATTTCAAACAAGGAGATGGTGAGGTAAATTGTAGAAATAATACATTGTACAATTTGTTCTCATTAAAATTCTTCCTTGATTTTGTAAGTTCCATGAAACCACAGGCATTTTTTGTTTTGTTCACTGTTGTACAAGTCTTAGAAATCACTTTTTACATAGTAGTCTCCCAGTAAGTATTTATCGAATGATGGATGGCTGCCCCTATATAAATTGCATAGAAAAGTAGCCAGTAAATTATAATAAAATATCAAGAGTGTACCTGTGATTTATGGGATTATACATTATTTTTAATTTTGATTAGATTTTACTTTTAAAAATTGACAATTTTTATGGAATAATCAAACCTCCTCAAAATTACATTAAAGTAATCTAGAAGTGCTAAACCAGGGGTTGGTACAATTTTTCATAAAGGGTAAGATAGTAACTATTTAAGCTTTTGGAATTTATGGTCTTTGTTACAACTACTCAGCTCTAGTCTGGTAACATGAAAGTAGCCATAGACAGTATGTAAATGAATTAGTGCAGCTGAAATGCTGTCATCTTCAGTTTCTAGACCAAGAAGGGTTTAAGGATTGTGTGTGTGTGTGTGTGTGTGTGTGTGTGTGTTTTCCAGCTTTATTGAGAAATAATTGACATATACAATTATGTAAATTTAAGATGTATGACATATATTGAAGAATGATTACCACAATAAAGTTAGCTAACACATCCATCACATCACATAATTACAATTTGTGTGTGTGTGTTTTGAGAGAATATTTAAGATCTATGCTCTTAGTAATTTTCAAGTATATAATATAGTATAGTTAACTGTAGTCACTATGCTAAATATTAAATCCCCAGGAGTTATTCATCTTATACCTTCAAATTTGTACAGTTTAACCAACATCTCCCCATTTCTCCCAACCTCCAATCCTTGGTAATTCCCATTCTACTCTATGTCTCTATGATTTTGGTTTTTTAAAAGTTGCACATGTAAGTGAGGTAATATACTATTTGTCTTTCTCTGTCTGATTTATTTCACTTAGCATAATGCCTTCAAGCTCCATCCATGTTGTCACAAATGGTAGAATTTCCTTTCTTTTTGGCCAAATTATATATATGTGTATACACACACACACACACACACACACACAAACATATAAAGCACATTTTCTTCATCTTTTCATCCATCAACAGATACTTAGTTTTCTTCCATATCTTGCTATGTGAATAATACTGCAATGAACAGAGGAGTGCAGATATCTCTATCATATCCTGTTTTCATTTCCTTTGGGTACATACACAGAAGTGGGAGTGCTGAGAGACTGGAACAGTTCATGGGCCCTTCAGGGTCCACAGCTGGGATCAAAGTCTGTGTGCTATTACCCAATACATAAGTCCCCTACATGTGAATGAGTTCCCTTCCAAGAGCATATTCATAAGTCCAATTTGTTTGTAAGTCCAACAAAGTTAGCTTAGGTACCCAAATAACACAATCAGCTATATGGTACTGTACTGTAATAGGTTTATAATAATCTTCACACAAATAATACATAAAAAACAAATAAACACAAAAAATAAAGAAAACATTTTTAATCTTACAGTACAGTACCTTGAAAACTACAGCAGTACAGTATAACAGCTGGCATACAGGGGCTGGCATCGAGTGAACAGGCAAGAAGAGTTACTGACTGGAGGGGTGAGAGGAGGTGGGAGATGGTACAGCTGAAGGATCGTCAGCAATAGGAGATGGAAGGCAAGCTGCCATTTCACTCACACCTGATGTTGCTGGCACAGGTTCTGGTTCCTTGTTGGATTTATTTCTATCTACCCTGTTGAAAGAACGATCCCGTGATGTCTGGGTAGTAGCTCTTTTTTTTTCTCATCCTAGATAACATGGTAGCACTGGATTGCATTCTGAATGACTGCTGCAACCTTCATGTACCATTCTACCTTCAGTCCTATGCCTCAAAAACAAATAGTGCCTCCTCAAATAAAGACAATTCCCTTGCCATTTCCCGTGCTGTGAATCTCTGCAGTTCTTCGGTTACTTCTTCTTCCTCTTGTTTCTCTTCACGCTTTCTCTAGGTCTCCAATTCCATCAGGTCTTCCTTAGTAAGATCCTTGTGTTTCACAGCAACAGTACTGTACAGTAAACTATACAAATCACAACTACTTGTACAGGAGGAATGCACGTGAAAATGTACGCCAGACACGTGAACTAACTTATATGATTGGACATGCGAATGCAGGTTTGCATTTTGAAAGTTAGCAACTTGAAGGTTCCTATGTAGGGGACTTACTGTATATGGTGTGACTCCTCCTGGGTCAATTGGTATATCTTACTGGGGGCAGAACCAGGGCCAAATGGTGCTGTAGCTGAGTTCACAGGGATATGGAGCGTTTCCAGATCTGTAGCTGGGAAAAACAGTTGATGAGTCAGCTGCCTAGGTGTGAGCCTTCCTTCTTGAAATAGCTCTCCAAGTCTTGGAGTGCACCAAAGTTTCACAATCTCCTTCTTGGATCCCAAAGCTCCCACAAAGTTACTTTTGTCTGGGGATAGATGTCAAATTACTGCTGTTGAGAGAAGGAGCAGGGGACATATTTGACTATCTTGCTGACGTCCCACAAGGTGCTGTTTTTACACCTTGATTCATGAGTATAACTTACTAGCATCAGTTTTTGATATATTAGCTTATTTTTCTTTTACTGTGATCAAACTTCTTCAGTTAAGAATTAAACCAGGGCTTCCCTGGTGGCGCAGTGATTGAGAGTCCGCCTGCCGATTCAGGGGACACGGGTTCGTGTCCCGGTCCGGGAAGATCCCACATGCCGCGGAGCGGCTGGGCCCGTGAGCCATGGTCGCTGAGCCTGCGCGCCCGGAGCCTGTGCTCTGCAACAGGAGAGGCCACAGCAGTGAGAGGCCCACGTACTGCAAAAAAAAAAAAAAAAATTAAACCAAACCAAACATCAAACAGTAACAAGCTTGATATTTAGAAGAATTTCTTAAATAATCTATATGGGTTTTTCATATGGGTCTGGCCATCTCTGCTCAATTTGAGACAAACTGATATTTTAGCTCAAATTTCCTGTAGGGTTGCCCAGAACTATGGTGGAGCTCCCATCACTACTTGATTTCTCCTTTGCCTAACCCTGCTTCCTTCCTTTCTCTTCTACAGATGTTGATCCCAAGAGCACTCCTGAATAAGCCTATGGTGCCATAAGTCCTGTCTTAGAGGCTGCTTTCCAGGGACCCTAAGCAACAGCACATATTGACTAACTGCCACGCTAGATTAAAACTCTACAACAGCAGGGACAATTTTTTGTTTAATTTATCAGAATAATTAGCCCCAGCTCAACGGGTAGTACTTGGTAGATTCTCAGTAAATACTACTTGCAGAGATGAAATATTATGTAACTATTAAATTGAGTTGTAGAATATATACTAACTTAAAATGTGTTCATAATTTAAATCTTAGGTAAAAAGTACTTTATAAGATTAGTAATGTAAATCAATTTATAAAATATGTATACAAGTATAACATATATATCAATAAGAAACTATTAACATTGTTTCTGATTGTGGATAATTTCATTTTTTAAATCATCTCTATTAAAAATTTCTACAATTACAATTTTTACTATTGGACTATTACAATTTCTACAATTAATTCATTACATAAATGACAGTTGAGTGTCTTTCTATATGGTAGTTTTAGACATTAGATATGAATGAGCAAATCTGATGACAATTTGGTCAGGAGACAACTGAAGGGTTCATCAATCACATGTCTGCTGTTAGGTCTGAATTGGCTGAATGAGTCCAGTGTTGGTCCCACATTAGTCTCTTTCTACACTTGGCTTCCTCATGTGACTAGCTTGGGCTTTCTCACTGAATAGAGGCTTAGGGTAAAAGGATATTTTACGTGGCAATTGCTTCCCTCAAGGTGTACAAAAGATTCAGATAGTAGATGCCAGGTTTTTTTATGATCAAGTCTCAGGAGTCTTCCAGAATCACATCTGCTGCATTTTTCATCAAAATACGCACAGACAAGGGGAGGGCAGGAATGAACTCTAATTTCCAATGAGGAATGGATTAAACATAGAGAGAGAAGGACTTGATGACTCCCATCCTGGAGAGGAGCAAATACATAACATTTCTGACTATTTTTGCTTAGGTATGTATCCAGTTTTGTTTTCCGATCCAGTCTTAAAGCCTTTTTATTTTGATAATGAGTTTTTTTGATGTACATACTGCTAAGTCAGGTATGTTTGGACCTAGTTCTATCATAACATTTTGGGATACATTTTCCCCTTTTCTATATTTTCTTTAAAATATTTGATATGTAAGGTACTACTTATTTTTGAGGTGTTGAAGATTAATATTCATTTCCTTTCTATAATTTGGAAAGCTTATAATCTGTTTTACTTGTAGTGTTTGCCTGTAAGAAATTTATAATATACTACTATATCTAAATATTAGTTTAAACAAATTTATTCTTGATACAGCAACTTCAGTTACTCTATAATGACTTTCTGTACTGAAGTAGAAAAATAAGTACATTTAATCTATTTTCTATTATCACTCTGATGATCATTTCTTGATTCTGGTTGATTACTTTGATATTTTTACTTCTTTTACTTATATGTTTTTATCTAAATAATACATTTTGATTTGTATTACTTGTGTCTTCTGCTTTTCCTAATTCTAAATATTTATAGTATTTAAATTTTGTTATTAAAATTATCTCCAATATTTAGCCTTATTTCTCTGTTTAAATGGGTTCAAATTGTACTTTTAACAAAAGTTCTACTTTCAACTGTTGATTGGCTGAGGCTCAAAGAAATTATGTTTCTTTTCTTTGGGCATGTGAGCAAATATCTACAAATTGTCTGAACTGAACTTTAATGACAGCTGTTACCATACCTGTATCATATACTTTTCTCCAAGAACACTATAGGTATATAGGCATTACTCCACTCTCATTTAACATTGAACATTCTTCATAAAATGTCATTTTCTATTAATTTGGATATTTAAGTCACAACTTATTGACACATTTTATTTTCTTTGTCTAATCTTTTAACTCTTATCATTTAACATTATGTTTTGGCTGCTTTGTTATGCTTGATTTTCTTTGTGTGCAACATTTGGATGGATGTGCATAAGAACATTGAAACTAGATTCTTCCAAAGCCTCCAGAATTGATCTTCACCTTATTGCTTAAGTTATTTAGCATGAAAGCACTCACTTTATCTCAATATCTGTAGCTAGCTCTGCTGATCACCTCTATTTTAAATATTTTTATTTTATATTGGAGAATAGTTGATTAACATTGCTGTGTTTGTTTCAGGAGTACAGCAAACTGATTCAGTTATACACACACGTATTCTTTGTCAAATTCTTTTCCCATTTAGGTTATTACAGAGTGTTGAGCAGAGTTCCCTGTGCTATACAGTAGGTCTTGTTTGTTATCTATTTTAAATATAGCAGTGTGTACACGTCAATCACAAAATCCCAATCTATCCTTCCTCCCCACCCTTACCCCCTGGTAACCATAAGTTCTTTCTCTAAGTCTGTGAGTCTCTTACTGTTGTGTGAATAAGCTCGTTTGTATCATTATTTTAGATTCTGCATATAAGCTGTATCATATAATATTTGTCTTTCTCTTTCAGACGATTCACTTAGTATGATAATCTACAGATCCATCCAAATTGCTACAAATGGCATTATTTCATTATTTTTAATGACTGAGTAATATTCTATTGTATATATGTACCACATCTTCTTTATCCATTCATTTGTCGATGGACATTTAGGTTGCTTCCATGTCTAGGCTATTGTAAACAGCACTGCAATGAACATTGGGGTACATGTATCCTATTGAACCATGTTTTTCTCCAAATATACATCCAGGAGTGGGATTGCTGGATCATACGGTATCTCTATTTTCAGTTTCTTAAGAAACTTCCACACTGTTCTCCAGAGTAGCTGTACCAATTTACATCCCCACCAACAGTGTAGGAGGATTCCCTTTTCCCCACACCTTCTCCAGCATTTACTGTTTGTAGACATTTTCATGATGGCCATTCTGAGTGGTGTGAGGTGATACGTCATTGTGGTATTGATTTGCGTTTCTCTAATGTTGAACATCTTTTCGTGTGCCTCTTGGCCATCTGTGTGTCTTCTTTGGGGAAATGTCTATTTAGGTCTTCTGCTCATTTTTTGATTGGGACTGTAGCTTTGTAGTGCAGTCTGAAGTCAGGGATCCTGATTCCTCTAGCTCGGTTTTTCTTTCTCAAGGTTGCTTTGGTTATTTGGATTATTTTTTGTCTCCATACAAATTTTAAGATTTTTGTTCTTGTTCTGTGAAAAATGCCATTTGTAAGTTGAGAGGAATTGCATTAAATCTGTAGATTGACTTGGGTAGTATAGTCATTTTCACAATATTGAATATTGTGAATAAGAATTGATTCTTCCAGTGCAAGAAAATGGTTTATCTTTCCATCTGTTTGTGTCATGTTCGGTTTCTTTCATCAGCATCTTATAGTTTTCAGATTACAGGTCTTTTGCCTCCTCAGGTAAGTTTGTTCCTACATATTTTATTCTTTTAGATGCAATGGTAAATGGGATTGTTTCTTTAATTTCTCTTCCAATCTTTTGTTGTTAGTGTATAGAAATTCAAGAGATTTCTGTGTATTTATTTTGTATCCTGCAACTTCACCAAATTCTTTGATGAACTCTAGTAGTTTTCTGGTAGCATCTTTAGGATTTTCTATATAGAGTATCCTGTCATGGGCAAACAGTGACAGTTTTTCTTTTCCAATTTGGATGCCCTTTACTTCTTTTTCATTTCTGATTGCCATGGCTAGGACTTCCAAGACTATGTTGAATAAAATTAGTGAGAGTGGACATCCTTGCCTGGTTCCTGTTCTTAGAGGAAATGCTTTCATCTTTCACTGTTGAGTATGATGTTAGTTGTAAGTTTGTCTTATATAGCCTTTATTATGTTGAGGTAGGTTCCCTCTGTGCCCACTTTCTGGAGAGTTTTTAATCATAAATTGTTGTTGAATTTTGTCAAAAAGTTTTTCTGCATCTATTGAGATGATAGTATGTTTTTTATTCTTTAATTTGTTGATGTGGTGTATCACCCTGTTTGATTTGTGGCTATTGATAAATCCTTGCATCCCTGGGATAAATCCTTCTTAATCATGGTATATGATCCTTTTAATGTATTGTTGGATTCGGTTTGCTAGTATGTTGTTGAGGATTTTTGTGTCTATGTTCATCAGTGATATTGACCTGTAATTTTATTTTCTTGAGTGTGGTATCTTTGTCTGGTTTTGGTATGAGGGTGTTGGTAGCCTCATAGAATGCGTTTGGGAGTGTTCCTTCCTCTGCAATATTTTGGAAGAGTTTGAGAAGGATAGGTGTTAACTCCTCTCTAAATGTTTGATAGAATTCGCCTGTGGAGCCATCTGGTCCTGGACTTTTATTTGTTGGGAGTTTTTAAATCACAGTTTCAACTTCAGTACTTGTGATTGGTCTGTTCATATTTTCTATTTCTTCCTGGTTCAGTACTGGAAGGTTGTGCCTTTCTAAGAAGTTGTCCATTTCTTCTACGTTGTCCATTTTATTGGAATATAGTTGCTCGTAGTAGTATACAAATCTTTGTATTTCTGTGGTGTCAATTGTAAATTCTCCTTTTTCATTTCTAGTTTTATTGATTTGAACCCTCTCTCTTTTTTTCTTGATAATTCTAGCTAAAGGTTTATCAACTTTGTTTATCTTTTCAAAGAACCAGGTTTTTCATTGATCTTTCTAATGATTTGTCTCTTTAATTTATCTGTGCTCTGATCTTTATGATTTCTTTCCTTCTGCTAACTTTGGCTTCTGTTTATTCTTCTTTCTCTAGTTGCTTTAGGTGTAAGGTAGGTTGTGTATTTGAGATTTTTCTTGTTTCCTGAGGTAAGACTACATTGCTATAAACTCCCTTCTTAGAACTGCTTTTGCTGTGTCCCATAGATTTTGGATCATAATGCTTTCATTTTCATTTGTCTCTAGGTATTTTTGATTTTCTCTTTGATTTCTTCAGTGATCCATTGGTATTTTAGCCTCCTTTGTGTTTGTGTTTTTTATAGTTTTTTTCTTGTAGCCGATTTCTTTTTTTAAATCTTTTTTAAATTAAAGAAATTTAACAGAATTCAGGTAGGAATTTTATTATTTATTTATTTACTTACAATGATTCTTCTATTTTTTTTCTTTTAGGTTCTCACTAGTTATCTATTTTAAACATAATAGTGTATATATGTCAATCTCAATCTCCCAATTCATCCCACTCCTCCTTTCCCCTTGGTATCCATATGTTTGTTCTCTACATCTGTGTCTCTATTTCTGCTTTGCAAATAAGATTATCTTTATCATTTTTATAGATTCCACATATATGTGTTAATATATGGTATTTGTTTTTCTCTTTCCAACTTACTTCACTCTGTATGACAGTCTCTAGGTCCATCCATGTCTCTACAAATGACACAATTTCATTCCTTTTTATGGCTGAGCAATAGTCCATTATATATATGCACCACATCTTCTTTATCCATTCCTCTGTTGATGGACATTTAGTTTGCTTCCATGTCCTGGCTATTGTAAACAGTGCTGCAATGAACACTGGGGTGCATGTATCCTACCGAACTATGTTTTTCTCCAGATATATGTCCAGGAGTGGAATTGTTCAATGATACGGTAGCTCTATTTTTAGTTTTTTAAGGACAATCCATACTGTTCTCCATAGTGACTGTATCAATTTACATTCCTACCAACAGTTTAAGAGGGTTCCCTTTTCTCCACAGTCTCTCCAGCATTTATTGTTTGTAGATTATTTTGATGATGGCCATTTTGACCGGTGTGAGGTGATACCTCCTTTTAATTTTTATTTGCATTTCTCTAATAATTGGTGATGTTAAGCATCTTTTCTTTTTTTTTTTGTGGTACACGGGCCTCTCACCGCCGTGGCCTCTCCCGCTATGGAGCACAGGCCCAGCAGCCACAGCTCACAGGCCCAGCCACTCCATGGCACTCAGGACCCTCTCAGCAGGCAGATGGAGTCTGGTCCCTGTGCTAATAAGCTAGAGCTAAGATGCCAAAATAGCACTTGCCAGCACCAGTGTCCCTGTGGTAGAGCAAGCTTCCAAAATGGCTGCCTCCAGAGTCTATGTCCCCTGAGTGAGCTCCAGTTGCCTCCTGCCTCTCTGGGAGACTCTCCAAGATCAGCAGGTGGGTCTGACCCAGGCTCCTTTTAAATTATTGCTTCTGGGTCCTGTGTGAGATTTTGTGTGTGCACTTTAAGAGTGGAGTCTCTGTTTCCCACAGCCCTCTGTCTCTCCTGAAAATAAGTCTTGCTGACCTTCAAAGCCAAACTTTCTGAGGGCTTGTCTTTCCATTGCAGGACCCCTGGGCTGGGGAGATTTTGTGGGGCTCAGACACCTCAATCCTTGGGGAGAACCTCTGCAATTGTGATTATCCCCCTTGCCCACCTGGGGGCATAAGTTTTGACTATACTGCATCTCCACTACTTATAACCATCTTGTTGTGGTTCCTTCTTTATATCTTTAGTTATAGAAGATTTTTTGTGCTAGTCTTCTGGTCTTTCTTGTCAACAGTTGGTCTGCAACTTGCTGTAATTTTGGTGTGTCCTCGTGAGGAGGTAAGCTCAGGGTTTTTCTACTCTACCTTCTTGGCCACTCTCCACGTACAAGACTTTCTGTGATCTGCACAACTATCCACTACCCTTGTTATGTATCATTATAATAGTCTATATTTCTCCTTTCACAGAACATTTTTAATCTTATAAGTTTTAATTTATTACTTACACTTCAATAGAGTGTAAACTCCAGGACAGGAGAGACATTATTTAATGACTGCTTAATGGTTAACATAGTGCATGACACACGTCAACTGATAAGTAAATATTCGTTGAATGAATGATTTTTAAAAGATTCATGGCTCAGATTATCTCTGATATATACAGCTGACTAGAACAGTACACATTTAACATTCATTGTTTGTTGTGTTGAATTGAATAATTTCTACTCCAAGCTACTCAGTCAAAAGATCAGAAACCTACTAAATACTTTCATATAGATTGCATAATATATTAGTTGTAGTCATGAATGTAAAGGAAATATGCTACAAAAAATACAGGTTGAGAGTGTACATATAGAGGGAGATCTGGATCACTCCTTTTCCCTTCCTTTGTCACCTCAACACTTAGTTAACTGATTTTCTAATTTGAGCATCCACCACTGGAGAAAAATTCTTATTGATTTGCAGGGTCACGGCAATCCTGTATTTCTGACAGTTCCCACTTATTAGATCAAAATTAAAGTTTATTTTTTGTGATTTTGTACAGGGTGGGCAAGTAGTCTACATACTTCCATGAATTTTTATGGCAGAAAATACTTCCAAAAGCTAGAGTTTATTTTATAAATTCTAGTTATAAATAAGTTTATAAAATAAATTTATAAACCTATTTTCTAAGTTAATATACAGTAAACTTGACTATTTTTGCAGTATAGTTCTATGAATTTAATGCACATATGTATATTCATTTAACCACCACCATAATCAGTATAGATAATATTGCATTACTCCAAAATGCCCCCTCATGCTGTCCACTTGTAGTCATACATCCTCCCACACCCTGACACCACTGATATATCGCTATAGTTTTATCTTTTATATGATTCCATGTAAAAGGAATCATATGTTTCCCTTTGATTCTGGTGTCATTCACTTAACATAATGCCTCTGTGATTCAGATAAGTTGTTGCATGTATTAATAATTCACTTTTTTATTGTTGAGAAGTATTACCTTGAAGAAATTTGACACTGTTCATTTATTCTCCCATTGAAGATAATTTAGGTTGTTTCCATTTTTGAGTGATTATGAACAAATAATTGTAGAGAGTATACTAGGTACTATACATTCTTCTAGCTGAAGAGATATAGTGACAGCAAGGGCAGAAAATTTCAATACTCATTAATCTTAAAGTCTATTGAGAAATTAATCAAAAAAAATTTTTAAAGTCAAAAGGTCAAATATGTGGCTTACAGTTTTCTCCAGATGCCAAAGGTTTTCTTCCAGTATACTAGAATAATGTAAAAATTCAACCAGAGGTTGAATTAATACTATTGAGTCATTCTTTGTTTCTTAATCTGTATTATCATTATATGCTAACAAAATACAACAGGGCTTGTATTTAGAATCTTGTATAAAGATTTTGTTTCATTTTGTTTTAAGGTTATTGAGTATAATCCATCATAATGGCAGAGGGAGAACTGGGGAACATATGTTTTGTTTAAGCCTTCTTAAGTGATTTCGATGAACACTCTGGATTAGGTTGACTGCTCTAAATTTTTGAAATGAAAACTCAGAGCAACGTTGTTTCTCTGTTGATATATGCAGAGATGTGATTCCATGTGGATCCCATTGTAAAATAGCAGGCGATGCACTGAGAATTCCTATAGGCCCCAAATGGAAAGTGGTAGATCAGTGTCAGCACTGCTCTAACACTTGGTCTCTTACAATGGTCAAGCATATTTTAAATTTCCATTTTTCTATCCTAGAATTCCTTTCCTCCCTAATTTCAATCCTGATACCAAATTGACTGAGAAACTAACTTTAGTACATCAGCCCATGTCTTTCAACAGCTTTACGATCAAATGTGTCCTGGCTATGAAAAGTTCCCCTCACTTATTTAAATTAAAATGTACATGCATGTTTCCTATTGCAGTTAAAAATCTCTCTGGAAAGATTCACCTATTTTCTATTTTGCATAGCAATATGAGTTGTGCTATTTAAATTTTATATGTTTAACAAGAAATAAGATGAGCATATACTTAGATTAACATATATAATCCATCAAGCAAGAGAGTAGCCAGAAAGGTGACAGAGCTAAACTGATAGATTAGAATCAATTCAAAAAAGAAATATCGTAACATGAATGAGTTTTATCATCACTTAATGTGCTGCATTTTCTCTAAATAACAATATTTTTCCTCAAATGGGATTACAGGTAAGTGATAGGTATAAAATTTGTAGTTCTAAAGTGGCACTATTTTCATAGAGCAATTTTGATACAAAAAACTATAGTTTTGACAGAAAACAATAGGAGTAAAACAAAACAAAACAGTTGCATGGCTTTAATGTAATAAAACTGTTTCAGGGGCTTCCCTGGTGGCGCAATGGTTGAGAGTCCACCCACCAATGCAGGGGACGCGAGTTCGTGCCCCAGTCCGGGAAGATCCCACATGCCGCGGAGCGGCTGAGCCCGTGAGCCATGGCTGCTGAGCCTGCGCATCCGGAGCCTGTGCTCCGCAACGGGAGAGGCCGCGGCAGTGAGAGGCCTGCATACCGCAAAAAAAAAAAAAAAACTGCTTCAACTCACAAAGATGCCTACTGACCTGAAATGGTTAATTCAGCAAATGAGAAAAGTGTCTTCTTTTTTTTTCTGTTTTTAAATGTATGGAGTTACTAAGAATAATATTATTGGCTTTCTCGGATAAATTCTTTTTACAAAATGGTCTAGTATCTGCTTTTTTTCATTCACAAGTGTGAGGGTAAGTAGGGATAAAGATAGATATATTATTCATATATTTTTAAAACCTTGAAACTTGGAGTTTAAGAAGAATGAGTTCATATGTTCCCTGGCTGATTTATTGAGGTATAATTGACATTTAACATTATATTAGTTTCAGGTGTACAGCATAGTAATTCAATATTTGTATGTACTGCAAAATGATCACTACTATAAGTTTAGTTATCATCTGTCACAATATAAAGTTATAACTTTTTTTCTTATGATAAGAACTTTTAAGATTTACTCTCTTAGCAACTTTCACATATATAGTATTATTGACTATAGTCACCATGCTGTGCATTATATCCCCATGCCTTATTTATTTGTTTGTACCTCTTGAGTCCCTTCACCCATTTGCCCATCCCCCAAATACCCTCCTCTCTGGCAACCACCCATCTGTTTTCTGTACCTATGAGTTTACTTTTACTTGCTTCTTTGTTTTTCAAATTCCATATACAAGTGAAATCACATGGTATTTGCCTTTACTGTCTGACTTATTTCACTTATAATATCCTCAAGGTCCATCCATGTTGTTGCAAATGGCAAGATTTCTTTCTTTTTTTCTGGCTAAGTAGTATTTCATTGTATATATGTATATGTTGTGTGTGTGTGTGTGTGTGTGTGTGTGTATATATATATATATATATACATATCACATATTCTTTATCCATTTATCCATATGTGGACAGTTAGATTGTTTCCATATCTTGAACCTTGTAAATAATGCTGTACTGAACATAAGGATGCATGTATCTTTTTCAATTAGTGTTTTCATTCCCTTTGGACAAATAGTCAGATGTCAATTCCTGAATCATATGGTAGTTCTATTTTTAATTTTTTGAGGAATCTTCATAGTGTTTCCTACAGTGACTGCACCAATTTACAACCCACCAACAGTGCACAAGTATTGCCTTTTCCTCACATCCTCACCAACACTTGATATTTGTTGTCTTTTAGACAATAGTCAGTTAACAGGTGTGAAGTGCAAGTCATTAGCTTCTTATACAAGCTTTTAATTTGAATTTCTTTTACAAAAGAATTATCTGAGCTCCTTGGAGTTCCTTTTAAAATTTATGTACTCAATTAGTGAAGAAAAGCCTATCATCTTTCTGATTTATAATCCAATGAGGCTTTCTTAATGTTTGCTTTGTTTCCATAAATGTCAAACCATGTTAAATAATATTTAAAACACATGTATTAATGACATTTACTGTTGACACATATTTAAATAGACAATCATGACATGATTTAATTATTTCTTGTGGACTTTAATATTTCACAGTGCTTGAATGAGTGTCCCATCTCAAACTTCAAATTTAGTCTAAAATTTTTATGATTCAAATGCAGTTGAATTTTTAAAATCTCAGCCATGCAAACATAACCATGAATTCCACTTTTCCATGGGACTTAACATACTCTTTCAAACATTTTCATTGTAATATGAACAAAAAAGTTTAAAAAAAGAGATGTGCTCCTAAGTAACTTTTACAATCCTTTATCAAAGCCTTTTTATTTTAGCTGCTTCTTTCCTCATAAGTGTCTAGGGGTCAGCTTCAGTGAGGCAGGTGGAACAACTGAGCTTCCCTCTCAGCACTTCAGCAGGATGACAAGGATTGTATCTCTTTACTATCTCTGGGAGCAAGCTGGACGTCTAATCAAACAACCAAACAAACAAACAAACATGCCTTGTTAGTTTGATATTTTTTATGATATAAACAAGAAAAAGAATTTTTCCCTTAGGCATATTTAAAAATATATAACTGCATTTTTTCCTTTTGAAAAAGAAATGTTCAAGTAGATGTTATAAAATTTCATAGTAAACATTCATGAGACAGGAGGTTTAAACCTAACAACATTATAAACCTGAAGTGTGAAAATAGACCAACACACAGCAAAAAAGTTATTTACCATTTAATCACATTGCACACTTGTGACTTTATTCTTCTGATAAAGCAAATAACTACCATTCTAGCTTTTAAGTTTTTGGGTGGTGAGTGGCTACTGAAAATGAAGTGAGGTTATGTTTGGATTGTTTTGGTTGTTTTTAGTACTAAGTGGATAAAGATTATAATAATTACAATTTGGATTTGTAATTGCAATTTGTAGTTGCATAACTTTAAATTTCAGTGTATTTCTTCCTAAAAACATATTAATCTTTCTATGTGTTTACTATCATTATTATCTCATATACCAATTTACAAAAGAGGAAACCAATCTAAGTGACTTGTCTCAGATTATAGAAGCACTAAATGGTAGTGTGAGGGCTTAAAATAGTCATTAGGTCTTTATAACACATTCCCTTTCAAGACACTACACATTTTAGCATCCTTTGAAAATTATTCAATGCATAAACTTATTAGAAATATTGAAAAGCCTAATGCAGAGTGTAATGATGGTCTTCTAAATCCTGCTACTAGGATTATCTCTTGTGATGTTGGTATGATTTTTTCTATGTTATGCTTTTGATTATATTTGTAACATATTTTAGAGAAAACTAAGTATTTCAAAGAAGTAATAAAAGATTATGAGTTCTCATAATTCTTCAAGTCTTATTTTATTTAATATCAAATTACAAGTGTTATTACTCTCACACTCCTGTTAATTAAGCATTGAATGATTATCATGTAGAAATAGTTGAATTATCTATACTAATTATTTGAAGCAATTTGAAAATTAAATGCTGCACATCCATTACAAGATATTGATACATCAGGGCACAATGTTTTTAACTGCAAGAGGGAAGTTTGAGACCTAACCCAAATCTCTGAAGGATCATCTTATAACTTTGGTCCTACAATATGGTCTCATTATCAGATTTTTCTTTTTAACCCATACCTCAAGTTTTCTGAAAATAATGTTTAGCTCAGCAGAGATACACATTTGGGCATACCACCACCAATAAATTCATAAACTTGAGGGCTTTATGGATATTGATATATCTTTGTTCTGCTATTTTTAATAGTCAGGCATCCATTCTTAGAAAAAGAATGTGACTATCCTGGGAGAGTCCAGGAATATAAAATATTCCAGCTGCATAAAATATTCCAGGTAACCATTTGAGCAGGAATATAAAACATTCCAGCTTACTTTAAGAAAAGGAAATTAAAATGTTCCACATACCTCGAATGAAAAAGAAATGCTGATTTGTGAAATACTGATGTTCCTAAAATTAAAGGAATTCCTTCCTCTTTCTCATTCTCTTTTATAAAAGAATAACTGGTGTATTCTGAAATAACAAATTTCTTTGAAGTGAATTTCTATGGATTCCTGCCTAATATATTAGCACATCTAGAAAATTCAGATTTACAGAAATCTCTCTGAGGATCTCAAATGTGTCTTGAGGCAAGGTCTCAAGATAAACCTTTTAAAGCTTCAGAAACTCCCCATTTCTACCAG
This sequence comes from Neophocaena asiaeorientalis asiaeorientalis, assembly GCF_003031525.2. Taxonomy (NCBI): domain Eukaryota; kingdom Metazoa; phylum Chordata; class Mammalia; order Artiodactyla; family Phocoenidae; genus Neophocaena; species Neophocaena asiaeorientalis. Next base: position 170,672 of record NW_020175665.1, read on the forward strand.
AAGCCAAACATCATCTCTTCTGTCAAATATACTACAGACATCCTAGATTCCTTAAGTTTAAATTAATTCTACAGGTCTGTATATCTCAGTCTTTAAAAGAAACCTTACTTCCAAAGACTGTTCTCTAAAAGTGATAAGGCAATAAAAAGTAAACCTCGGCAGAATATGATACATCCCAGTACCTCTGAGTGTTCAAGTTCGTAGCTCTTTCTATGTTTAGGAAGGGTCTTGAAGTACATTTTATCTTAGTGTTAATGAAGTAGATTCAATGTTGTAAATTTGAAACTTTGGAAATTAACCTTTTCAGGGCATCAGAAACACAAATGCACAAATAGCTGCTAGAATAAATTCCATTATTGAGAGTGTTTATTAAAGTTCCATAGGGTTTAATTCATTCGTAGGAAAAGTTAACGTCTACATTTTGAGAAAATCTCTTTATTTTTACTACTTTTTACTACTTTCCTCCCCCTATTTTGTATTCATTCCACTAACACCTAAAAATACAATTTATTCCTAGGTATGGGAAAAGGCAAATGTATCCATTTGATCTTCTTTGAATCTGTATTGCTTGTATTTGTATATTTATAAATATACGCATGGGCAAACACAACTGTTTACAATTATATTCTGCATATGTTGTGCTTCTTTAAACATACTTAAAATATTCTTCTTATTTTTACAACAAAACCTACATAATTTTCTTAAATTTTGATATATTAATGTTTATAAATAAACTTCTCTGATCCTTTTAACTCATTATTTGTCTTTTTTTTCTATCTTTCCTAAATCCATTTTTAAATCCTTAATATCTTTTTTTAGTATACAAATAGCAGTTATATCATTACTTTTTCTACTTAAACTGAACGATCCCCTTCTCTGCTTTCAAATAGTTCCTAAAATACTTAACATGAATTCTTTCCACAAATACCACTTCCATTAAAAATAAACATAGCAGGGCTTCCCTGGTGGTGCAGAGGTTGAGAGTCCGCCTGCCGATGCAGGGGACGCGGGTTCATGCCCCGGTCCGGGAGGATCCCACATGCCGCGGAGCGGATGTGCCCCGGGAGCCATGGCCACTGAGCCTGTGCATCCGGAGCCTGTTGCTCCCCAACAGGAGAGGCCGCGGCAGTGAGAGGCCCGCGTACCGCAAAAAATAAAAAAATAATAAAAATAAATAAATAAACATCGCATAAGTAAATATGTCTTGAGTTTTGAGTTTACTACCATGCCCATTGGAAAATCATAATTCAGGCTTCCCATCAGTATCTCTGGGGAGCTTCACAGAGATGAACCATCTCCAGAGGTTCTTATCCTTCTTCCTTATATGCCTCGATTTCTCACATGGCTCAGGGAGAAGTTCTTCTGTCTGAAAACAATGTCTCTACAGGGAAATGAACACAGATTATAGCATAGGTATCTTTATTAAAATATCCAAAAAGAAAGGAGAAAGAAGGATAAAGGAATTGCTACTATGAGTAAAGACAATATTAGCCAGAGGAAAAATAGTCTGATTTACTGAGATAATAAGTAACAGCAATTATGTGACATCCAGAAATAGGGAAATTGTTAAAAAATACTAGACTAAAATAATAACTTCAAAACATTTCATTTACTATCTATCATCTTAATTCTTTTCTTCCTGAAATATTTTATTGCTCACTATTTTAGATGATTTTCAGTATGAACATATGGTTCACATCATAATTAAAGTCAATAGGCATTAAGATCTGTTTTAAAATAATTATATGCCAGCAAAGTTATATGGCATTTAGTTATTTGTTAAATATAGGATTCTCACTGGAATCTACTTAAATGTATTTTGTAAAGATGTGTATGTTCTACTTATGTTCCTTTTAGTTCTTATGACATTTAGGAAATCCATTTTTTAATTCCAAATAAAACACTTTTGATGGAAAAAATTCTTCATTTTGCTCTCTCTCTGTTTTTGTCTCCCTCTTTGTCTCTCTCTGTTATATACATGCTCTACACATAGAAACACTCACATATATCCATATGTATGGATTTGAATAAAATTTGGTTTTAATATTCTTACTTTTGGAAATGTCTTTATTTTTCATACCAGTTTTTCTTCATCCTGTGAGAAAAGCACTTTTTAAGAGACATCATTGTATATGATTCATATATTGTATATTGAAGTTGATTTTCCCCATTATCTGAATTATCATATATCAATATAAAGACAGAGGGTGTTTAAAAGGAGAGAAATGTAGGCAAAACTGATATTTTAATGCTCTCCATAATATATCTAAGTTATCTACACCGTCTTTACTAATAGAATATTGTGTTTTGCTTAAGTAAAAAGCTATTTCTTGAATCATTTACTGTATTATATTAAATAAACCATAAAAAAATCTAGTATGTTTACCATATGCTAGATTAAACTTAAATATAGGCTACTATACTTTATTTCTCAGGATAGACCTAAACTGCTGCTTTTTACATTTCTAGTTACTCTTTTAGTTATTTGTTAGCTTGTGTGGTGTTAGGCTTCTAGAATGCTAATAATTTTATTGTCAAAATGAGTGATCCTGATGATTCAAACTTTAAAGTTTCAGTACATTATAGGATTTAAAGAGAATAGAAACAAGTTATTACATTTTGTCTTAAAACATAAATGATTTACACATGTTTGTGATGTGGTAAGTATATGGAAGAAGATAAGTCATTCTATATAAAAGTATATGTATTGACACTGAAAAATAATTTTTAAAATTTACTTTATTGAACCATTAGGTTTACATTTTTATCTAGTTGCAGATCTTGAGGATCATGAATGGCAAGTTAAGGATTTGGCAAAAGTCAAAGTTATGTGCTAATAATCCCAATAATATAAACACCTAAACCTGGCTGGACAATTCAAGGTCTCTCATTATCTAGTGACCTTAGAAATATCCCTAAATAAGGTAGAGGTTAAATTGAACTATGTAAATTTCTTTCTTACTGTACAATTATATGATAGTAACAAATACATCTCTAAAATATTGGGATATGGTAATGCTCCAAATTATGATGAGAAGTGTGCTCTGTTGCAGAGGCTTGAGAAATGGATCTTGGAATGTAGCCAAAATGTCTTCTATATGTTTGATATTTCTTAACACTCAATTTCTTAAGTTGAAAAACACATGTAAATACCATAATTTATTAATAATGCATCTATCTTTAATATTAATATAATTTTAAAGGTTAAAAGAACCTAAATTTTTAAATATCACACACCAACCTTGGAGTATAATTTATGATCCTAGAAGATAAGCAGGTAATATTCTGTCATTCCAAGCATCACCTGAAATACCATCAGCTGTCAAATTAAATGGTACCAGTCTATTAAGTGATAAGAGTCTAGGAGGTTAGTATCCCTCAGACACCTTTTTAAAGATTTTTTAAAATGCAGTGTCTAATTGATCATGAACTAAGTCTTTTTGTTATTTCCGACATTGCAAGATGTTACTGACCTCTATTGCCAACAACCAGGTGGGCCACTCTTCTATTACATGTTTACCAAAGACAATAGTAAAACAATCATATTTCTGGAAAGTTTAAGAATTTAAAGAAGAGATAGGATCCCTTCTCACACATTATTTAAAAACAATATTAAAGGAGAGCAGAAATACATACTAAATGAATAGAGAACAGTGAAGATAATATATAAGAAAATGGAATGTATCATTTTCTACAAATTACATATTTATTCATCTGCAGACTTTCGTGTTAATGAATGTTTGCATTTATGTGCAGTAAATAACTTTAGTAGGTTGGTGGGTCTAGTGGTAATTATATGTTTGACTTTATTAGATATCATAAAATTGTTTTCCATATATCATTTTCAATTCACACCTCCCTCCAAAACAGTATCAGAGTTAGAAATACATTTACTCTTCATCTACGCCAGAACTTGATATTGTCAGTTTTATTTTTTAGTGGTTTTTTACTTGCCAATTAATTGGTATATGGTAGTTTTGATTTTCATTTTCCTAAGGATTAGTGATATTGAGTGATCTTGATGTGTTTATTTGCTATATGTTCATACACATCTGTTTGGTGAAATATCTGTTCAAAATATCTGTATATTTTTAAATTGTTTATATATATATATATTCTGGATGATAGAATATCTATTCCTTTATCAGATTTTATATATTTAAGGTATACAACTTGATGTTTTGACATAGGTATATAGTGTGAACTAATCACTGCAATAAAACTAATATCTCTATCACCTCACATAGTTACCATTATCTTTCTTTTGTGTATGTGTGTATGGTTAAGAATACTTAAGATATGTTTTTATTGAAGTATACTGTATTTATAATATTACATTTGTTTCAGGCATCCAACATAGTGATTTAATATTTTAATAGATAATTCTCCATTTAGAGTTATTATAAAATATTGTTTATATTGCCTGTGTTGTACAATATATACTTGCAGCTTATTTTATATATAGTAGTATATACCTCTTAATCTACTACCACTATCTTGCCCCTCCTCCTTTCCTCTACATACTGTTAATCACTAATTCATTATCTATATGTGTGAGTTGTTTCTGTTTTATTATATTAATGCATTTGTTTTATTTTTTAGATTCCACATATAAGTAATAACATAGAGTATTTGTCTTTCTCTGTCTGACTTATTCCACTAAGCATAATACTGCCCATCTAAATTGGTGCAAACATTCCATTCTTTTTTATGGCTGAGTAATATTCCATTGTGTGTGTGTGTGTGTGTGTGTGTGTGTGTGTGTGTGTATACCACATGTTCTTTATTTTCTATTGATGAACACTTAGGTTGCTTCCATATCTTGGCTACTGTAAATAATGCTGCTATGAACATTGGGATGCATGTATCTTTTCAAATTAGTGTTTTCATTTTCTTTGGATATATACTCAGGATTGCTAGGTCATGTAATAGTTCCATTTTTAGCTCTTTGAGGAACCTCCATACTACTTCCATAGTGGTTACACCAATTTACACTCCCAACAACAGTGTAGGAAAGTTCCCTTTTCTCCATATCTTCACCAATATTTGTCAGTTGTGGTCTTTTTGATGAAAGCCATTCTCACAGGTGTGAGGTGATACCTCATTGTGGTTTTGATTTGCACTTCTCTGATGATTAACAATGTTGAGTATCTGTATGTCTTCCTTGAAGAAATGTCTCTTCTGGTCTTCTGCCCATTTTAAAATTCAGTTGTTTGTTTGTTTGTTTTGATATTGAGATGTATGACCTGTTTGAATACTTTGGATATTAACCCCTTATCAATCATATCATTTGCAAATATTTTCTCCCGTTCAGTAGGTTGTTTTCTCGTTTTGTTGATGGCTTCCTTTGCTGTGCAAAAAAATTTAAGTTTAATTAGGTCTCAGTTTTTTATTTTTGCTTTTGTTTCCTTTGCCTTAGAGCACAGATCAAAACAGTTATTCTATAACTCATGTCACAGAGTGTTCTGCCTATGTTTTCTTCTAGGAGTTTTATGGTTTCCAGTCTTACATTTAGGTCTTTAATCAATTTTGAGTTTATATTTGTATATGGTGTGAGAAAATGTTTTAATTTCTTCCTTTTTTTATGTAGCTGTCCAGTTTCCTCAGCACCACTTATTAAACAGACTGTCTTTTCTCCATTGTATATTCCTGCCTCCTTTGTCATAGATTAATTGATCATGAGTGTGTGGGATTATTTCTGGGTTGTCTATTCTGTTGCATTGATCTATGTGTCTGTTTTTCTGCCAGTAACATACTGTTTTGATTACTGTAGCTTTGTAGATCAGGGAGTGTGATACCTCCAGCTTTGTTCTGTATTCTTAAGATTTTTTTGTTTATTTGGGGGTCTCATGTGGTTCCACACATATTTTGCTCTAGTTCTGTGAAAAATGCCATGGGTATTTTGATAGGAATTGAATTAAATCTTTAGATTGCTTTGGGCAGTATGGACACTTTAATAATATTAATTCTTCAAATCCATGAATACTGGATATCTTTCCATTTCCTTGTATCATCTTCAGTTTCCTTCATCAATGCCTTATAGGTTTTAGAGTATAGATCTTTCACCTCCTTGGTTAAGCATTTTCCTAGGCATTTTATCATTTTTGATGTGATTTTAAGTGGGACAGTTTTCTTGCTTTCTCTTTCTGATAGTTCATTATTAGTGTATAGAAAAGCAACAGATTTCTGTATATTTATCTTATATCCTGCAACTTTACTGAACTCATTTATTAGTTCTAATAGTTTTTTGGTGGAGACTTTAGGGTTTTTTATATATAATATCATGTTATCTGCAAATAGTGGCAGTTTTACTCCTTCCCTTCCAATTTGGGTGACTTTTTTTCCTTTTCTTGTCTGATTGCTGTGGCTAGGACTTCCAATACTGTGTTAAATAGAAGTGGTGAGAGTGGGCATTCTCATCTTCTTCCTGAATTTAGCAGACAAATTTTGATGTTTTCACCATTGAGTATGATGTTAGCAGTGGGATTGCCATAAATGGCCTTTATTATGTTGAGATATGTTCCCTCTATACCAATTTTGATGACAGTTTTTAGCATGAATGGATGTTGAATTTTGTCAGATATTTTTTCTGTATCTATTGAAATAATAATGTGATTTTTTAATCCTTCATTTTTTTTAATGTCATGTATCACACTGATTGATTTGTGGATATTGAAACATCCTTAAATGCCTGGGCTATACCACACCATACCATGCTGTATAATCCTTTTATTGTAGTGTTGAATTTAGTTTGTTTGTAATATTTTGTTGAGAATTTTTCCATCTATATTCATCATAGATATTGGCCTGTAATTTTCTTTTTTTGTTGTGGTTTTTTTTTTTTCTTGTTCTGACATTACAGTAATTGTGGCCTAATAGAATGAATTCAGGACTATGCACTCCTCTTCAATTTTTTTTTTGAATATTTTGAGAAGAATAGGTATTATTTCTTCTTCATATGTTTGTTAGAATTCCCTCATGAATCCCTCTGGTCCTAGACTTTTGTTTGCTGGGAATTTTTTTATTACAAATTTAATTTCACTACTAGTGATTGGTCTCTTCAGAGTGTCTATTTCTTCCTAATTCAGTCTGGCAAAATTGTGTGTTTCTAGAAATGTGTTCATTTCTTCTAGGTTGTCCAATCTTTTATTATTTTTTTACCTCTGTGATACCAGTTGCTATTTCTCCTCTTTCATTTCTCATTTTACTTATTTGGGTCCTGTCTTTTTCTTAATGGGCCTGGCTAAAGGTTTATCAATTTTCTTTATCTTTTTAAAAAAACACCTCTTGGTTTCATTGATCTTTTCTATTTTTTATCTCTATTTTATTTATTTCCTCTCTTATCTTTATTATCTTATTATCTTTATTATTTTCTTCCTTCTGCTGACTTTGGGCTTTGTTTGTAATTTCTTTGGGTGATACATTAGGTTGTTCATTTGAGATTTTTCTTGTTTTTTAAGGTAGGCCTGTATCACAGTAAATCTCTCTCTTAGAACTGCTTTTGCTGTATCACATAGATTTTGGAAATTGTATTTCCATTTTCATTTGTCTTGAGATATTTTCTGATTTCCAATTTGATTTCTTCATTGACCTATTTTTTTTTAGTAGCATGTTGTTTACTCTCCACATGTTTGTGGGTTTTATTTTTCCATTTTACTTCCTGTAATGGATTTCTAGCTTCACACCATTGTGGTTTTAAAATTGCTTAATGTAATTTCTAGTCTCTTAAATTCTTGAGACTTGTTTTGTGGTCTAGTATATGATCTATCCTGAAGGACATTTCATGTGCATGTGAAAAGAATGTGTATTCAGTACTTTTGAATGGAATGCCCTGTAGACATTTTCAAGTCCAAGTGGTCTAATATGTTATTTAAGGCCTGTGGCTTTTTATTGATTTTCTATCTGGATTATCTGTCCATTGATGTAACTGCAATGTTAAAGTCCATTACTATTACTGTATTATTGTCAATTTCTCCCTTTATGCTTGATAATATTTGCTTTATATATTTAGGTATTCCTGTATTAGATGTATATATGTTAACAAATATTATATCCTCTTCTTGTATTGATGCCTTTACCATTACATAATGCTTCTCTTGGCTTTTAGTTGCAGATTTTGTTTTTAAGTTTATTTTGTCTTATATGAGTATTGCTATGCCAGATTTCTTGTGGTTTCCATTTGCATGCAATATCTTTTTCCTTCCCTCACTTTCATTCTGTGTATGTCTTTAGTTCTGAAGTGAGTCTCTTATAAGCAGCATATAGATAGGTCTTGTTTTCTAATCCAATCAGTCACCCTGTGTATTTTGATGAAGCATTTTAGTCCACTGATATTTAAAGTGCTTATTGATAAGTATGTACTTATTGTCATTTTGTTACTTGCTTTCTAGTTCTTATTTGTTCTTCTCTGTGCTTTTTCTTTTATTCTATTGTGGTTTGATGATTTTCTTTAGTGGCATGATTGTGTTCCTCTCTCTAGTTTTTGTCTATCTATTGTACTTTTTACTGTGTATCTATTGTACTTTTTTTTTTTTTTTTTTTTTTTTTTTTTTTTTTTTTTTTTTTGCCACATGGCTTGCAGGATCTTAGTATTAAACCCGAGCCCCAGCAGTGAAAGCACTGAGTCATTACATCTGGACCTCCAGGGAATTCCCCAGTTGTACATTTTTAACTTGTTATTACCATGTGGTTCATGTATGTTGATCTATATCTACTTGTTTTAAACTGATAGTCATTTAAGTTCAAACACATTCTAGAAGATCTACTTTTCTTACTTCCCTTCCTTACTTTTTGTGTTTCTGACATATTTTAAATCTTCATGTTCATCCCTAAATTGTTTATAGTAGCTATAATTGATTTTACATTTTCTATCTTTTCATCTTTGTGCTGGCTTATTTAAGTGGTCAGTCCACAGTCTTTACCATGTATTTGCCTTTCTTATAGATTCTTACTTCTTGTTGTAGCTTATTCTTTTCCACTTAGAGAAAATCCTTTGACATTTCTTTCAGGTCAGTTTAGTGATGATGAATTGTTTTGGTTTTTGCTTGTCTGAGAAGTTCTTTATCTCTTCTATAATTCTGAGTGATAATCTTGTTATGTAGTGTATCCTAGGTTGCAGGGTTTTCCCTGTCATGACTTTAAATATATCATGTTACTCCCTTATGGCCTGCAAAGTTTCTACAGAAAAGATCAGCTGATAACCTTATGGAGATTCTTTGTTTTTCTCTACTGCCTTCAGAATTCTCTCTTTATCTTTAGATTTTGCCATTTTAATTATGATTATATCTTGGTGCTGGCCTTTTTGTGTTTATCTTGTTTGGGACTCTCTGTGTTTCCTAAGCCTAGATATGTGTTTCCTTCTTAAGGTTTGGGAAGTTTACAGCCATAGTTTTATTTAATACATTTTCAACCCCTTTCTCTCTCTTTTCTCCTTCAAGGATCCCTATAATTTGACTATTGGGATGTTTGATGTTGTCCCAGAGGTTAATTAAACTGTTCTCATGTCTTAGTTTTTTTTTTTTTTTTTCTTTTTGTTGTTATGATTGGGTAATTTCCATTATTCTATCTTCCAGATCACTTATGTGTTCTGTATCACCTAGCATCACCTAATCAGTTAGCATTCTTATTACTAATACTATGAAATCTTTATCTGGTAAATTATTTTTCTCTGTTTCATTAGTTGTTTTTCTCATTTTTTTCTTCTTCTTTTGTTTAAAACAAATTCCTCTGTTTTCTCATTTTGCTTAGTTTTCTTTGTCTCTATGAAATTAAGTGAAACATTTGCCTATCCTGATCTTGAGGGGGTATCCTTGTTTAGAAGAGTACTTATGCAGTCTGGGTGTGCTGAATGCCTTAGGTGGAAGGGATGGATTTAAAGTGAGCATGAATCATGTCTTGGTAGGATATAGGACTGCAGATGGAGGGGCTAGAGTGAGAGCCAGGTGTAAGCCAGGGCTTCATCTCTGCTCAAAGGCCAACACCGCTCTATTGGGTGCCAAGGTGGGTCCCAAGTTTCTGGAGCAAAAGCCCTGAGAGTCAGGTCTTGACTGGTTATATTCCCTCTATGCGTGTGCTCTCTCCCCTCCCAGTATTGGAACTATTTCCCCAGAGGGGAGCAGTGCTGGAACAAGGCAGTCTGAAATGGGTGCTCTGTGTGGGGCACAGTGTGCCCTGGGGTGGTCCCAGAACCAGTCAGAAATCCAGACTGCTCCCAAACTTCCCCCAACCATGAACGCCAGGAACAGCTGCCTTCACTCCATTCAGATGTCATTCTGGGTTCAATATGACTCTGTGCACACTCTCCTCAGCCATGGCAGCCTTTGCTTACTGTGGAGCTGCACAGGGGAGCAAGATAGACTAGAGCAGGTGTTTGGCGTGGGCAAGGGCATGTGCTGCAGCAGTTCTGGCACCATTTAGAGTTTCAGACCACACTTCCTCTGCCATATCCATTTTGTCACCCCTCATAAACACCAGTAATGGCTGTCCTTGTCCCATTTGGATGCAGTGCCAGGTCAAAGCCAGCTTTGTCTCCCACAACTGTGCACTCTCTTTGGCCATAGCAGCTTTTGTGCAACAGGGGAGCAGTGCTACATCAAGAGGGGTTGGAGCAGGAACTATGTGAAGATTACAGCACGCTCTTGGGTGGTTTTGGGAAACCAGCCAGAGTCCTGGGAAGTTTTAATCTTCTTTCTATGCCTTTTGTGGGGAGTAAGTAAGCATGTGTGCTCTTTTCACTGGTGGAGTCTAGGTTTATTACAGGCCTCTGTCAGTCCCACTGATTTTCAAATCAGCTAAGCTTGTGAAATCCTCCTCTTCTTCTGTGTCCCCTTCTAGGGGCATAGGTCCAGACCTGATCACATCTCTTCCCTTCCTGCCTGACTCCATGTGGATCTTTCTTATAGCGTTGGTTATTTATGAATCTTTCTGCCAGTCTCCAGTTTGTTTTCAGTGAGAATTGCTCCAAATGTAGGTGTATTTTTCATGTGTTCATGAATGGATGTGAGTTTCATGTCCTCTTACTCCACCATCTTGATATCCTCCTCAAGATAGTAAGTTTTGAAAAGACAGTTTAACTAACATGCCAGCTTCATTTTTTAAATTGTTTTGGCTATTCATGCTTCTTGTTTTTCCCTATAAATTTTTTGCAATCAGCTTATTAATATCAATAACATTGCTGGACATTTTTAGTAAATTTGGAATTCATTAAATCTATAGTCAGATGGGAAGTAATTGAAATCTTGACAATATTAAGTCTTATAATCCGTGAACAAGTCTATCTATCCATTTATTTGACTTATTTTAAGAGAGTTTTGTTGTTTTCAAAATTCAGATTCTGCACATATTTAGAGTTATACTAAGTATTTCCTGTGTTTTGGAGCTATATAAATGGTAGACTTAAATTTTTCTATTTCATTGCTGTTACATAGAAATACAATTTGTATTTGTATATTCATCTTGTATCATGCAACATTACTAAACTTTCCTCTGAGTTGTAGAAGGATTTTATGTCTTCTTTTTCCCTTATTACCACAGCAAGGATTTCAAGTGTGATGTTCTATAGTACTGTAGTCAAGGGCTTTTTTGCTTTGTTCCTGATCAATGTGGAAAACATCTTTTTTCACCATTAAGCATAATATTACCTGTAGCTGTCTTGTGGATACCTTTTATAAGGTGGAGCAAGGTCCCTTCTATACCTAGGTTTCTGAGAGTTTTTATCAAGATTAAGTGATAAATTTTACCAAATGCTGAGATTATCTCCTGCTTTTCAAAGTAAATGTAAAGTCAAGGGATAACTCTCACTAGTCATGGCTATCTCTGGAAAACTTACTTTGCGAGGAGTAATTTCCCACATCCAAATTAGAAGGTGCATCTCACAATATTTAATTATGTATGCATTGACTGGGGAGGGTGGTTCCAAATGAGATAAATGCCAATACTTAAATATATACATCTTCAGATCAGATACCTTTCCTGAGTTTGAAAACTATAATTCCAAGAGGCTTATATATTTTTTGATTATGTAAAAGATACATTAAATTTTAAAATAAAATTAATAACTGAATTTATTTTTCCCTTCTACCTATCACCTTCTGTTCTTCACTCAATATCTCAGTCAAGGTCATCCCAGTCAATGCAGCCTTTTGGGTTTAGAGACCTTTCCATCAGCTTTATCCCTTCACAGGAACACCACTGCACTAAAGAGAATATTCCCATAAAGCAAATCACACAAACTTTTCTGGCTCTCCAGTGCATATAAAAGTTATGTTTACACTATACTGTAGTTTATTAAGTATTCAATAGAATTATGTCTGAAAAAATATATATGCTTTAATTGAAAAGTTACTTAGTGATTAAAAAATATGTTAACCATCATGTGACAATGCAAGGTTGCCAAAAACCTACAATTTGTAAAAACATACAATGTCTGTGAGGTACAATAAAGTGAAGTGCAATAAAATGAGGTATGCCTATATACAATTTGTAACCAAGTTTTATCTGTCACTTACTTAGGAACCAGAAAAAAATTAGCAATGAGTTTAATAGATGCTATTTCTAGATCAAGCTCTGTTTCTTTCTTTTTCAACCTCATATAATCCTTACTGATACACCTTCCTCCACCTTTCTTTGCTTCCCAGGCCATCAACCAAATATTTCCCTGTAACAACTCTCTTAAGTTTACTGCAGTATTTAAAATAATTAATACTTTCTCCATGGCTAATATATGATATCCAAGATCTTCCCTATTACATGCTGCTTTACTAAAGATATTTCTTCAGCTTTCTGTTTGAACCTCCTCTCATTGTTCATCACTACCCTGGCTACATACCAGTTAAACAAAACCCTTCCTTGTTTTTGGAGGTTCCACATGATATCATTACTCAATTCTTTTGAAAATTTCTTTTTCTTTTCCTTTATTTTTTTTTTTTGGCCACGCTGCACAGCATGTGAGATCTTAGTTCTCCAATCAGTGATCAAACCCGTGCCCCCTGCAGTGGGGGTGTGAAACCTTAACCATGGGACCACCAGGGAAGGCCCCTGAAAAATTCTTTTCTTATACTTAGAAGGCATTTTCCTACTTCTCTGACTCCTATTTTCCTAATCAGTTTTCAAGATTTAGCCTAAATGTCTTTGTTTCCTGGACTTTTTGGGGGAAAATTTATTGATCTTCCATTTTGCCAGGAGGAATTTTGTACCCACATTTATTGAAAATTTTCACATGTTGCAACATATATGCTCATCCTTCACCATATTCGGGACTCCTTTGATTTTATTTTTATTGTATTTGTGTTCTCAGCTCCTTGCCTCTACTCCATGTATAGCATTTTATCAGTTACCTAAACCTATTAGTACCAGTATGATAATTCAAAACGTTACTTGATTACACTATGTGTACAGGATTTGGACTTCTCAGGGTAAGCTTAACTATGCATGTTACTATTTTCTTCCTCTGATATCATCTGATTCTAACAGCTAATCTAGAACCATTTTATTTTTCCTTAGAACTCTGAACTATATTTATGCAGCTTAATAAAATGAAATAGTATACATTTACTAATGTTCTTATCTAAAAATAATTTTGTCATCTCATAACTTAGATATGTAGTTATATGATTATTTTCTTTTATAACTGTGTTGTGGCATATTTTAAAGATTTGTTTATTATCAGTTATGAATAAATCAGGTATTTTCCATTAATACATAAGCTTTCTAACATAGCATATGCAGATTTATGTAATTTTAAATATGTGGTATTTCAAAAACTAATTTGGAAGAATATTTTACAACAAATAGTAAATCTTTCCAACAAAGCTAAGTTTGATAGCATTCACTTCAATATTTTTAAATGCTTTCTATGTGTCATGAACTATGATAGACACAGATACTTGCTTTCATAACAAAAGGGAAGGTAAACAATAGAGAAGCAATTACAATAAAGATAGATCATGACAACAAACTTGAATAATGTGTATTTTTTTCAGGTACTATTAACTCATTTAATAAAATAACCAGTGAATAACCTGTTTTGAGCTAAAGTAGGAATTCATTGTTAAAGGGGCATATAACATGGTAGAAACAGTATCTTAGTCATCCGGTTATTCCTAGTGCCTAGAAAAATTATTGACTAATACCTAAGCCTCAATAAACAAATATTTTGGAAGTTTAATTGTAATAAATAAGCAGTTAACTTGAGCTTTTGTATTGGTAATCAAATTATTTGTTTCCTATTATAAATCAGTATGATTCATGGATAAAATAATAAAAATCAATATAATGAACTTTTATAACTAATTGCTAATATAAATATTTTATTAAACATAATTTTGAAGTAAAAATACAGATGAGAGAAAATTCTATAGCATTTTTATGTATCTAGGAAATATTTGTGGCTCTTAGAATCATTAAAGTTATCTAACTGTAAGCTTAGTTAACATGTAGCTAAATGATAAATGTAAAGATTTTAAGATTAAATATCTACCTTTAAAAGCGCTGTAATTACGCCTGTATCTGTGGGTGTTCTATAAATATATGTATAAGCATGAAAGTGTTACTTTCTTTGCTTTAAGTTTGAAGATACTTTCTGGATTCAGTTACGAGTTTGGATAATTGTGCTTAGATGCTTTAACACCTAATTAATTATGCTACGTTTGTTTGATCATGGTTGAAATGTAATTTTAATGCTTGATTGGTGGTTCCATTTTGGAAGGTATTAAATAGATTTGCTGCTTAGGAATAAATTACTTTTTCACACAGGTTGTCAGGAATCTTCCAGGCGAGGAAGCACATGTTTTGTTTATTATTATTATATTTTTAACCAAGAGGAAAGATAGTAGAAACCCAGGGGGTGATTAGAAAGAAGAGTTAAGCTGGATTCAGAAAATGAAAGCTTATTTACTATTGTAATTTTTGCAAAGATATTTTAGCTACTGCATCAATAAAATCAATACTCAGATTTCTTTTATAACACAAAGTTTTCCTATTAGCACAGTTGTATCTAAAATTTTAGTTTGCCGAATTCTTTCCAAAGCATGTGTTAGATGTCAATAACAATGTGAAAATGGCCATCATGGGGGCAGTCTTTGAGAAATTTTGGTTGAACAAAATCAAATAGCGTTTTTACTGTTCTTAATGTGTTATTAGTCTAACTCCCTCAATGTAAATATTGTCCTCAAAAGGAAATTAAAATATGCAAGACTTCTCACTTTCTTTTTGAGGATTATTTTGAGAACATGTTTTGAGAAACACTAGGTTAATTAATTCAAGTTAGGACGATATTTGTGGTTAGAAAATCATATTACACATATTTACAGCAGCTTCACTGAGCATGCTTTTAAGGGCAACATTTGAATTTCACTTGAAATAAAATGTTTGTGCTTTAATCAAAATTCTCTGCTTCTTCTCCATTTTTTTTTCTATTTCCTCCAGCCACTGCTCTGACTATAATTTAAAAACATATATGCTCCTTTTCACTGATACCTAATGTGAGTTTTCTTTCTATAATTTATTTGTGCTTATTTTTTTTCTTTTCTTAACTTTATACAGGAAAATTTAGTATAAAGGAAAGGGTTTTTGTTTGGGCTCCTATATTTATTAAGTTGTGAGTGAAGACAATAATAACTAGAATTAAAAACAATGATTTATTTCTCATGCAAAACTATGGGTAGGTGGCAGGGCTGTTTTGATATTAATAGTGTCAGGTAATCCTTCTTGTTCCTCTTTCCTTCTCATTCTTTCTCTGTAAATAACCTTGGAATCATGGTCTAGGATGGCTGCTCTTACCATCACAACATATTTCAACCACCAGGAAAGAGACAATAGGTATAGAAGGATAAGGATGAGCATTACACAAAACGCTTCCACCTGTTTCCAAATTATAAATCCTTTTGGCTACAAGGTCTCATAGCTGAAAGAGAGGCTTAGAAGTATGTATTCTTGGTGGCCAGGTGCCCAGCTGATATTTAACAGTATAGAAATTCCATAAAAATTTATCATATTCTTGAGGTTTAGTGAGTAAACCATTACTAATTATGTGTTAGACACAAGAGGGAAAATGGAAATAAACCCACATGCTTGAAATTAATTCTACCTAAAGAGAAATCAGTTCATAAAAATTGCTCTACTTGTCAAAGTTATCAATAACAACCTACATTTCAAAGTTAGTGGTCAATTCAGTTTTCATCTATCTTAGCCTCTACCTCTCAGTTGTTTTTCTTTCTCTCCCACCCCCAACGTCTTAATTAGGAAATGTTTCAGTGCTTAGTCTTTAGACCTCTTCTACTTACGTTCACTTTCTTGGTGATTTCTTCTGGTCTCATGCCAATAAAAATCACCAATCTGCAAAGACAGTGAAAAACTCTTTCTGATCTCCTGAATCATATGTTCAACTACTCATTCCACATGCATGCTCAAAGATCTGATACATAGCTCTACCTTAGCATGCCTATAATGGAACTCCCAACATCCTCTGAGAAATTAATTCATCTAATATTTTCCCATGTCAGTTGATGATAACTCCATTCTTCCAGTTGCACAGGACAAAAATATTGGAGTAATCTTCAACTACTCTCTTTATCTCTTGCTCCATATCCAGTCTGTCATTAATTACTATGGGGTCTGCCTTAAAATATATACAGAATCTAACATCTCTCATCACCTCTACAACTTTCTTTTCAGATCAAGTCATTATCTCTTCTCTGCATTGTAACAAAGACTTCCTCAATGATCTGCTTTTGTACCTGCCTCATATGTTATGATCAACACAGTAGCCAGGGTGATACTAAAGAAATGTAAGCCATATCAAGTAATTTCTTTTCTACAAATTCTGCAGGGGCTCCTCATTTCATTCAGAATAAAAGTTCAGGTCTTAAAATGCTCTACAAGGTTTTCCCATCTTTGCCATTATTTCCTTCCTGCCATCCTCTCTTTCACTCTCTCCACCCTAACTGTATTAGCCACATCACTCTTTCTTGAATATATAAATGAGGTATGCTCTTGCCACAGGGATTTTGCTCCTCCTATTACCTCTGCCTAAAATGCTATCCACCCAGATTTCTACATATCTTAACTTTTTACCTCCACCAAATCATATCCTCAATTAGACTTATTCTCACCACTCTCTTTAAAATAACAACAATCACCAAATACTCCCAATCCTCCTTACTCTATCATTTTTACTTTCAATTTTATTCCATTTTTAGGTTCTAAATGGACTATATAAATTTCCTTTTAAAATTATTGTTTATTACTTTATAATATTTGTCTTCCTCTAGTAGAATACAGGTTCTGTTTGGTACATGCATATTTATTTAATAAAGAAGTGACTATGTGAAGAATAAAGTTAAAATAGATTCTGTTGAACTACCCAAAATAGTAATCTGTAAGTAGGTGTTTAAGGCATTTCAGTAAAAGTCAGACTCAAATCTTAGTGACAAGATTCGGGCCCATTAAATTATGATAAATTATAAAAATGAATTGAAAAGAATTGTGTTTTTTTAATCTAAATTTTAAAGTGTTAACATGAAAGCCAGCATGGAGGTAAGAAATGGTCATGTACCACAATGTTCATTGAAGCACTATTTACAGTAGCCAGGACATGGAAGCAACCTAAGTGTCCATCGACAGATGAATGGATAAAGGAGATGTGGCACATATATACAATGGAATATTACTCAGCCATAAAAAGAAATGAAACTGAGTTATTTGTAGTGAGGTGGATGGACCTAGATTCTGTCATACAGAGTGAAGTAAGTCAGAAAGAGAAAATCAAAAACCATATGCTAACACATATATATGGAATCTAAAAAAAAACAAAATTGTTCTGATGAACTTAGGGGCAGAACAGGAATAAAGATGTAGACATAGAGAATAGACTTGAGGATACAGGGAGGGGGAAGGGTAAGCTGGGATGAAGTGAGAGAGTGGCATGGCCTTATATATACTACCAAATGTAGAACAGATAACTAGTGGGAAGCAGCTGCATAGCACAGGGAGATCAGCTCTGTGCTTTGTGACCACCTAGAGGGGTGGGATAGGGAGGGTGGGAGGGAGATGCAAGAGAGAGGGGATAAGGGGATATATGTATACACATAGCTGATTCACTTTGTTATACAGCAACAACTAACACAACAATGTAAAGCAATTATACTCCAATAAAGATGTATAAAAAAAAGTGAAAATTCTTCAAAGGCGTCTTGCTTTCTACAGGGAAGGAAAATGAACCAATCCATTGGCAAGTACATATGTGCTCAACAAGCTAATATGTTATACTGAAATTACCCTAGATATCATGCAGCAAATTTCTCATTCACTGATTCTATATTTACAAAAGGGTGTTCTCATTACAATTTTGCTTCCTTTACGTATTTGACTACCGGTAGAAAATATAGATATTGGCAAAAGTACATTATTTGGCAGGTATGACTTTATTTTATAATTATTAAAAGGTCTTTCTTAAATTTTAGTCTACTTTTTTTGTTGTTGTTTTCAGGTGAATTAGTATCCATCCCTCATTACCTCTGGGGATGTTAAAAATTTAAGCAACTGGACTTGCAAAGCTGGTGTACAGACATAAGGAATGGACTGAACATGTGCCTGTCTAAATAGATCCTTATACATTTGGGTACCCCAGAGCTCAGACTTTGGACTTTTCTTCTCTGTTTATACACACCCATCTAATCTATGACTAGATATCATCTATATGCGATGACTCCCAATTTTAAATCTCTAGCTTGGACCTCTCCTGTGAACTCCACACTTATATATTGAAGTACTCATTTGAAACCTCCACTTGGATGTCTATCAGACATCTCAAATTTAACATGTCTGTTACTGAACTCCTTATTTCCCCACCCTCAGACATATTCTATGCAACTACTTAATGGAAATTACATTTTTTAAGTCACTGGGCCCAAAACTTCAAAGGCATTATTGACTCCTCTTTTCTCTCATACCTCACATCCAGTAGTTTAGGGAATCTTGATAGCTCTAAACTTCAATATAATCTTTATTTAGTCAATTATTATCATCTCCACTGTTTCCACTTTGGCTCAAGGCATATCATCTCTCACTTAGATAACTGCAAAAATCTCCTAAATGCCTTCCATACTTCCAATGCTGACCTCTATTTTTAAATAATATTCAAAGTCAATGTTCTTACTATGGTTTATAAAGCCCTACACAATCTGACTACCTATTATATCCACTGCATTCTCTGGCCTCTCCTACTACTTTCCCCAAACTCTCCTTTCTATAGTCACACTGCTCTCTTTGCTGTTCCTTGGAGATGTCAGCCATGCTTCCCCATGAAGGGTGGAAAAACTCTTCTGAAGAGCCACATGGCTCACTTTCTCACCTCTTTTAAATCTCTGCTCAAATACCATCTTTTCAATAAAGCCAATCATGACAGTTCATTTATTTTGCAACCACTCCTAAGATCACTGTGGAAATACTAAATCCAGCACCCTGCCCTATATTTTTCTGATATAATTTATTATCTTATAAAATATAATAAAATTTACCTATTTTTAAAAAAGACTAAGGGTAATATGATAGCATGAGTAACTTTAATGCAGGAAGATAAACATGATTTTTGTTTCTGTTTTGAGAAGTATCTATGGTTGCCATGTGGAAAATGGGTATGGGAGCAAGAGCAGGGGAGAGACACAATTGATAAGACAAAATTGATCAGACTGTATTAACTGAATAAAGAAATATATGAATGTGGGCTTGAATTAAGATTGTGGTAATGGTGATGGAGATAAGTAGATGAAGTAAATAAAAATTTAGGTGGTAGTATTGACACAATATAGGAAGGCTGAATAATTTGATGAAGTCAGATATCCTGCATTTTCTATTTTTTAAAATTCTATCTTCTTGGGCAAATTATTATTTGAGAAGCTTTAGTGTCTTCATGATAATAATGGTAATTACCTCATAATGTTGTTGAGGTAATTAAATGAGATTATGGATATAAAGCTATTAACCCCATTCTTGACACACAGAACTCAATAAGTAACTAATATCATTACTATTTATTAGCAGTATTAACATTAGATAATGATTATATATGCAGTGTGAACATCAAGGAGGAAAACAAAAGAAAAGATTATGACTTTAGGCAAACTGGATGGGTGGGAAAAACCGAGGAGTAGCAGGTTTAGAAGGATAAGTTGAAATATAAGATATGAAGTTTAAGTTGAAAAATCCACATCTTCCTGAGAATACATTTTCATAGTACATTATACGAAAGTTTTTATTTGACCTTTCAGAGATGCTTAACAGAGGCACTCTTCTATTAGTTAGCAGCCATCGCAGTCAGTTCTGTCATCCCATACTCTTCTCTTACCTGAGAATATTCCTCACCTTCTGATTCTGAAACCTGCATGAGCACTGCACCCAGCAGAATTCAGAGACATGTTGGAGGTAAAATTCAGTCCCTTGCAAATCATACCTGCTTGCCCCAACTGATTGCTTTGCTGCTGTGGATTATATAGACTGGTGCTTCCAGGTCAAAAAGAACAAAAGAACCTAGTCTTCTTTTGGTTTCAATTTTTTTTTTTTTTTTTAGTGTAAGAAGGAACAATTTGGAATTATAGTGCAAATTCAAATTATATTTAGCCAAAGCTTATACTTTTTTCCAAAGCAACACTTATTTTATGTTTAAAGAAATCTTAAGCTTACTTAAGAAGATAGTATACTAATAATAGAATTCAAGGATAAGGGTGGGAGTAAGATTGTCCAGAAACTCACTGAGAATATAAGAACAAGAATTTCTGATTTTTTCCTCCTCAGACATACAGATAGTAACATTTTCTCTCTCATGTTCTTTCCAGCTTGTCAGGGAAAATTTCTTGGCATTATCCTTGATTCCTTATTTTCTCATTGCATACCTAATCTATCAGCAAATATCGTTGCTATTGCAAGAATATTATTATTTTTGTCAAATTCACTGTTACCACCCTGGTGCTTGGCACCTCCATTTCCAGCCTGGATTAGCACAATAGCTTTCTGTCTTGAATCTTTGTTTCTAAATTTGGCTCCTAAAAACTATTTTTCACATATTCTTCATATGTCTAAATTACCATTTTAAAATGTAAATCTTATTGTACTACTCACGCACTCAAAATCCTATAATGGCTTCACTCTTTCAGAACAAAAGCCACAGATCTTACAATGCTTTGTAAAACCTACAGGTTTTACCTTCCCTACCACATTCTGCTCCTGCCTGCTTACTTTCCTGATTCAACTTCTACTACAACTCATCCTAATCCAGCCACACTGGCCTCCAATTTTCTCTTTTGTACACTCCAGGCAAGCATCCATCTCAGGACCTTCCCAGTCACTATTTCCTCTTTCTGAAACACTTTCCCATCATATCTGCTGACTCTCTCACTCCTTCCAGAAGTTGCTGAAGCATCACCTTCTATGTGAGACCTAGCCTGATTACTCTAAGTTAAGTGTTAGCTCCTTTCCCACGTACAACTTATTCCCCTCACTAGAGGTACTTTCTTATTTATAGAACATAGGCCATCTTAACATGCATATTATGTAATTTGTTTTTAAATTGTATTTTATTATTATTGTTCAGTATCTGTATCCTCCTTTGGATAAGTTGTATGATAGCATTACATTTTATTTGTATTGTTTATTGTTAACTCCAAGTACCTACCAAAGTGTCTAGCACATACTCAATAGCTACTCAAAAGTATTACCAAGCGAATGAATGAATAAGGGGCAGCTACATGAAAATCATGCAGACATTCCCATGGCATTAGCTTATAACGAGACTATAAACCAATCAAAGCAACTGTTTATTATATTGATCAGAGCACCAATTGGAGCTTCTGAGTATGTTATTTAAAATTTGCAGTACAACCTAGGTGATAAGTTGGAGTAATGGGTTTTTACATATTAGGTGAGTCTTACCATGCTTTGATTCAGTTAATTATATAAGCTACTTATGTTTTGAACAAGTATGTTTAAAATTATCAAATTATGCATATGTGATAATGCTGTCTAACAATATATTCAATGTGTATATTGTCATATGTCATGTAATGAACAATGACATCAAGGCTTTTAATGTTATCTCTTATGCAAAGCAAAAATGAAGACAAACCAAATGAGAAGAGAAAAGGCAATTTATTTACAACTTGCTATAGCAAGGGGGTCAGCTACCTTCACTTGAATTTTGGCAAAAACTTAAAGGCAAGCAAGGGAGTGGGAAGGCTTTCTAGTGGAACAAGGGGAAGGCTTCTGGTATGTCCTGACTGGAGGCTGTTGGCATGGGGAAGCTGTTGGCAGGCTGACTAGAAGCAAGGCATATTATGTGGTTGGTTAGGGGTGCATATTTGGCTTTCTCTGGTAGGTCCTAAGTTGGAAGAGTGGGCAAAAATTAAGAAAACTATCAGTTACTAATCAACTCCTAGCATTTAGGGCCAGTTGTTACAGAAGTTATTGCTTAGCTTCATACATTATTACTAGAGATAGCAATCGGGCTTCCTACAAGTCTGATTTATAGCAAGCTGGCTTCCTAGGCTGGTAATTGTAGATAAGGCAGTTGGTCACCTGGGCAGGTTGCTGTAGGTTGTGAGTCAGAATTCTGTTTTTATATATGTTATGGCCATGAGAGACTGTTTGCATATAGTCTCTCAGCATGCTCATAACATTTATTGATTACTTACTATGAATTAATTTTGTTGTCATCACAAAAATCATGGATATTTTATACTTTTCTAATCTCCAAGTTATTGGAGAGATGCTTGAGATTTAGCCATTCCTAGATTTGCTTTTGGTCACTTAGTTGAGAAGTGGTAATAATCAAACTAAAATCTAGGTACATTTAACTCAGGAGCTTTAAGAATTTTTTAACTCAAAAATCATATAAATACTTCTTACAGAATATGGAATTCAGCATGTATTTTGAAGCTTGATGTGAGAAAATCTCACAAATATTAGGTAATACAGAAAAATATTGGGATGCAAGGAAAATAAAGAACAAAGTATCATTAATTAAGAGAAATCTAAAATAAAATCATATTAGTAAATCGCTTACACATACATTTACATATCGATCTATAGGTCAATAGATCCATAGGTTGATAGACATGTAGCAATGCCATTTTATATATGTATATGTACAAAACAAGAGATCATAAATAGATTTAAAGAAGTGTGTATTTTTTGTTTTTTTGTGTTTTAAAATTAATTTTTATTGGAGTAGAGTTGATTTATAATGTTGTGTTACTTTCTGCTGTACAGCAAAATGAATCAGTTATACATATATCCACTTTTTTATAGACTCTTTTTCCATAAAGGTCATTATAGTGTACTGAGTAGAGTTCCCTGTGCTATACAGTAGGTCCTTAATAGTTATCTATTTTATGTATAGTAGTGCCTATATGTCAATCGCAATATCCCAATTTATCCTCCCCCCACTTTCCCCCTTAGTAACCATAAGGTTGTTTTCTACATCTGTGACTCTATTTCTGTTTTGTAAATAAGTGCATTTGTACCTTTTTTTAGATTCCACATATAAGCAATATCATATGATACTTGTTTTTCTCTGTCTGACTTACTTCACTCAGAATGACAAACTCTAGGTCCATCCATGTCACTGAAAATGGCATTATTTCATTTTTTTTATGGCTGAATAGTGTCCCATTGTATATACATATCACATCTTCTTTATCCATTCAATCATCAATGGAGTTTTAGGTTGCTTTCATGTCAGGGCTATTATAAATAGTGCTGCAGTAAACATTGTGATGCATGAATATTTTCACATTATGGTTTTCTCCAGATATAAGCCCAAGAGTGGGATTGCTGGATCAAATGGTAGCTCTATTTTTAGTTTTTTAAGGAATCTCCATTCTGTTCTCCATAGTGGCTGTACAAATTTATATTCCCACCGACAATGTAGTAGAGTTCTTTTTTCACCACACCCTCTTCAGCATTTTTTGTTTGTAGATTTTTTGATGATGGCCATTCTGACTGATGAGAGGTGATCACTCATTGTAGTTTTGATTTGCATTTCTTTAATAATTAGTGATGTCGAACATTTTTTCATGTACTTTCTGGCCATTTGTATCTCCTCTTTGGAGAAATGTCTACTTAGATATTCCACCCCTTTTTTAAATGGATTGTTTGTTTTTTTGCTATTAAGCTGCATGAGCTGTTTGTGTATTTTGGAGATTAATACCTTGTCAGTCACTTCTTTAACAAATATTTTCTCCCATTCTGTGGGTTGTCTCTTCATTATATTTATGGTTTCCTTTGCTGTGCAAAAGCTTTTAAGTTTAATTAGGTCCCATTTGCTTATTTTTGTTTCTATTTTCTTTACTCTAAGATGTGGGTCAAAAAA
Source organism: Neophocaena asiaeorientalis asiaeorientalis (assembly GCF_003031525.2). Taxonomy (NCBI): domain Eukaryota; kingdom Metazoa; phylum Chordata; class Mammalia; order Artiodactyla; family Phocoenidae; genus Neophocaena; species Neophocaena asiaeorientalis. Next base: position 195,030 of record NW_020175665.1, read on the forward strand.
GATCTTACTGTGATTTATGTCGGAGAGTGCTCTGCCTATGTTTTCCTCTAAGAGTTTTATAGTATCCAGCCTTAATGGTCTTTAATCCATTTTGTGTTTATTTTTGTGTGTGGTGTTAGGGAGTGCTCTAATTTCATTCTTTTATGTGTAGCTGTCCAGTTTTCCCAGAACCACTTATTGAAGAGACTGTCTTTATCCTCCTTTGTCATAGATTAGGTAATCATAGGTGCACAGGTTTATTGCTGAGGTTTCTATCCTGTATCATTGTTCTAGATTTCTGTTTTTGTGCCAGTACCATGCTGTTTTGATGACTGTTGCTTTGTAGTATAGTCTGAGGTCAGGGAGCCTGATTTCTCCAATTCCGTTTTTCTTTATCAAAATTGCTTTGGCTATTCTGGGTCTTCTGTGTCTCCATACAGATTGTAATTTTTTTTTCTAGTTATGTGAAAAATGTCATTGGTTATTTGATAAGGATTGCATTGAATCTGTAGATTGCTTTAGGTAGTATAGTCATTTTCACAATATTGATTCTTCCAATCCAAGAAAAAGGGGAAAGAGTGGACATCCTTGTCTTATTCCTGATCTTTGAAGAAATTCTTTCAGATTTTCACCATTGAGAATGATGTTTGCTGTGGTTTGTCATATACAGCCTTTATTATGTTGAAGTAGGTTCCCTCTATGCCCATTTCCTGGAGAGATTTTTTCATAAATGGGTGTTGAATTCTGTCTAAAGCTTTTTCTGCATCTATTGAGATGATCATCTGGATTTTATTCTTCAGTTTGTTAATGTGGTTTATCACATTAATTGCTTTAGGTATATTGAAGAATCCTTACATCCCTGGGATAAATCCTGCTTGATAATTGTGTATGATCTTTTTAATCAGTTGTTGGATTCTGTTTGTTAGTATTTTGTTGAGGATTTTTTCATCTATGTTCATTAGTGCTATTGGCCTGTATTTTTCTTTTTTTGTGATATCTTTGTCTGCTTTGGGTATCAGGGTGATGGTGGCCTCATAGGATGAACTTGGTTGTGTTCCTTCCTCTGCAAATTTTTGGAATATTTTGAGAAACAATTATGTTATCTCTTCTCTAAATGTTTGATAGAATTCACCTGTGAAGCCATCTGGTCCTAGACCTTTGTTTGTTGGAAGATTTTTAATCATAGTTTCAGTTTCAGCATTTGTGATTGGTCTGTTCATATTTTCTATTTCTTCCTGCTTCCATTTTAGAAGGTTGTACCTTTCTAAGAATTTGCCCCTTTCTTCTAGGTTGTCTATTTTATTGGCATATAGTTGCTTGTAGTAGTCTTTTATGATACTTTGTATTTCTGTTGTGTCCGTTGTTGTAACTTCTCCTTTTTCATTTCTAATTTTATTGATTTGAGTCCTCTCCCTTTTTTTTTTTTATTTGTCTGGCTAACAGTTTATCAATTTTGTTTATCTTTTAAAAGAACCAGCTTTTAGCTTCATTGATCTTTTCTATTGTTTTCTTCATCTCTATTTTATATATTTCTGCTCTGATCTTTATGATTTCTTTACTTCTACTAACTTTAGCTTTTGTTTGTTCTTCTTTCTCTAGTTGCTTTAAGTGTAAGGTTAGGTTGTTTATTTGAGATTTTTCTTGTTTCCTGATGTAAGATTTTATTGCCATAAACTTCCCTCTTAGAACTGATTTTGCTGTATCCCATTGCTTTTGGATCTTTCTGTTTTGTTTTCATTTGTATCTGGTATTTTTCTGATTTTCTCTTTGATTTCTTCAGTGATCCATTGGTTGTTTAGTAACATATGTTTAGCCTCCATGTGTTTGTGTATTTTACAGGGTTTTTTTTCCCAGTAATCGATTTCTAATCTCACAACTTTTTGGTCAGAAAAGATGCTTGATATGATTTTAGTTTTCTTAAATATACTGAGGTTTGATTTTTGGCCCGACATGTGATCTATTCTGGAGAATGTTCCATGTACACTTGAGGAAAAAATGTATTCTGCTGCTTTCGGATGGAATGTCCTGTAGATATCAATTAAGTCTATCTGGTCTAATGTGTCTTTTAAGTCTTGTGTTTCCTTATTAATTTTTGTTCTGGAAGATTTGTCCATTTGTGTAAGTGGAGTCTTAACGTCCTCCAGTTCTGTTTCTGACCTGTGTTTCTGATCTGTGGTGTGAAGTATGTGGGATTGGAACACTCCCATCTGGAGGGAAGCCGCTGAGTATTCCTCCTCTGGAGATGTTCATCTGTGGGATTGTTCTGTTTTGTCACATTTCACCTTTTGTGCAAGCTCTCAGGTTACACTGTTGTTGGCACTGTTCTTGGCCCCACCTTAACTGTAGGTATGCTGGCAATTGACCCTGGTGTCTCTCAGACATTATTTTAACCAGGCCACCAGCGTAGATCCACTGAAGTCAGGTCCCAGGATTGCAGTAATCATGGATCTGGACCCACTGTGGGTGTTGTGGGGGAACTAATCCTCTGGCCTGTTCCATCCCCTGTGTGTAAATGCCCACAAAGTGTACAGTTGGTAAAGCTAGAACCTTCTTGGCTGCAGGAGCACTTGTTGTCCATGCAGATATTCTGTAGGTGCTGAGTTTACAAAGCCACTTGTAGGGGTGTCAATTCACAGTTTGTGCAGCTGTGAGGAGAGATTTCAGCTTTTCTTCCTTAGTTGCATGGCCCCTGGGGCTCATCTATGCTTTCAGCCCCACATTGACCTGTGGGTAACTCACAGGGTCCTGCTCCCAAGACGGCCCTGGAGCACAGGTGCCCTCCCTGGTGAGGATGGAACATGGAGGTGGCAATGTCCAAGGTCGCAGCAGTACCCACTGTGGCTGGGATGGGGCATGGAGGAGAAGGCAGCCGCCACTAGGGCTGTGGAAGCCCTGGTGGGAATGGGTCATATGGGGTGCTGGTGACTGCATGTGCAAGGGAGCTCGCCCCAGTGGGAGCCCTTCCTAGTGTCTGGGAGGCAGAGGCCAGCACGTGTGGAGAGAGGCTGCAATGGTGGTCCCGCCCCTTCTGTGTCACTCAACAATGGTTCTTCATTTCTGTCATGGTCTGTGTTTCCTCCACAAGCATTCCTCGTTGCGGATTTCCTCACTTCTGTCCCCTCAGGCTGTGTCTTTGCAGCCAACAGCAGTCTTTTCCCCAGGTTTTCTCTCCAAACCCCATATTCCAGCACCCAGATCCTGTCTGTACCAGTGGACACACATTCTCCCGTAGCACCCAAAACTCCACTTCTGTCCCAAATGATCTCCCCACTAGTTAGGGGGCTTCCCTGGTTGTGGGAACTACTCCTTCAACTCCCCAACCAAGGGTACAGGTCCTGTCTCACTTCCTCTCTTCTTCCTTTTCCCTTCTTCTTTCTTTCATCCTATCTACTTACACAGGGATCTTTTTTTGTCTTTTTAGGTGTCTGAGGTCCTCTGCTAGTGTTCTGTTGGTTGTTTGTGAGAATTGTTCCATTTGTAGATGTATTCTTGATGCGCTTGTGGAGAGAGATGAACTCCACGTCCTCCTCCTCCTCAGCCATCTTGACTACTCCCAAGAGGTGTGTTTATTGTGCACTTTCAATGAAATTTTGAATAAAATAAATACCATTTATTACATTCCAAAAGAAAATATAAGATATTTTGGTCATTTGTGCATGATCTCTACTCTCTGCACATAATATTTTGAAGTAAAATCTTTCTACAAAGACCATATATCCCAACCAAAATATGATAAATAGTCATAATGACCACATTCCACTAACTGGTTTCATGTAAGAAGATCTTATTTAACTTTTCATCAAGTCTGCTTTCATGCAGGAATTATATACCCACAAGATCAAGCATACTAATAACTAGCTAGGTCAAAAACCAATGAAACTGGGACATATAACATCATGAAAGTAAAGAGACAATTCAAAGATAAATTTTCCATATTGAGAATTTTAGTATAAGTTAAATCCTGGATGAACCACTGGATTCTTTCTAGTTTTGCTACTATTTTCACAAAATTAACTTTCACAGTTTAAAATGAGGAGGCTTTCAGTAAGTTAATGTATAATTAATTGAACTAATCAATAATCTATTTGCATACAAAATATAATTTTAAAATCACAAATTGTTTTTAGAACTGTAAAATCTAGTATAACCCTCAGCATTACAAAAGAGGAAACTGAGACCCAATAAAGTAAAGTGGTATATCCCCACAAATACACAACTAGCAAAAGAACAGGTAGGCCACAGATCTCTTAAATTTCAGTTCAGTTATTTTTGCTTTACTATCATACTGTCATTACCTTACCATAAATTCTTCCATCCTTTGTCCAGATTATATTTATAGATTCCAGTATAATTTTAAGGGGTGTTGTCCAGTGGAGCATAGAACATGATTTACTCATGGCCATGACAGGGTAGTTCCTCCATAATCACTTGTATTCAATGGCCCTGGAAATTAATAGAGTTAATATTATTTGTAGAAAATCTAGTATAAAAAATCATGTGAACTATATTAATGGCTTTATTATGACCATAAAGATCTTTATGTCTCTCAAAAATTAGCATTTGAGAGGATGAAACTCTGCTCAGATCTAGATGAGAAAATCAACATTCATTTAAATATGCTGATTGTGCTTGTAACTATTGTTATAAAGGGCAAAGCATCAACGAATCATGATAATTAATGTTTTATTCAAATGCTTTTTAATATCCAAGTCTAATACTACTAACTCACTTAATATTTTCATGTATTTTTGCATCAAGTTGTATTATTTAGAGATAACACTCTGCAATTTAAGCAATGGGAAAACTGATGGGTGAAAACCTGACCCAAATGTCTTATTATTTGTTTTCATTTTATCAAATATAGCACAACTTACTCAGGATAATATGTGAATCAGCTAAATGTATAAGATGAATGTTTCAGTAATATAAATATGATTGTACCAGGTAATCATATTTGGAAACAATTTCTTTATAAATATTTTTGAAGTATTATAAATACATTGATTTTAGAAATGTTTTAAAAACATGCTTTAATGAAAAAGTCTATACTCAAAATATCTCAAACTTAAACTATTTCATATGTTTTTATATTAAAAAATTAATAATCATAACAGTGGGGAAAGCCACTTTAAGATGATTAAAATTTCTTATATTTTAAATGAAAAATTATAGTACATTTTATATGTAAGGCTGTCAATTTAACAATATAAAGCATATGATATGCATTATTTATATATAATTTTATATTACTTATCATTTATATTATACATATATTCTATTTTATTTATCTTATTTATAAATAAGATACATGTGGGAAATTAGTTAAAAGCATGATAATTTTGACATATTTTCAAATTTGATAATTAGAAATGTTTTAAAATAAATGTCTTTATATTCATGTTCTCATACATAAATTTTTTGCAAAAAGAAAAAATTTTTTTTAGAGAAAGCCACCCATGAAGTACACTAAGGCCTTTCAGATATATACCCTTCAAAAATAAAAATTAAAATTGCTATAGAATAAGCCTGTAAAATTGCATATTCAGAATTAAGACAAATTTCAAAAAGCAAATTAATTGACTTGGAATGATACTTATTTAACCTTATAAAAAACGGTCACCAATTGGCAATGCCACAATCTTATTTGGCCACTTAGTTTAGACACTGTATGTTTTCCCACTCTCTAATTCAAATAGGTCAAACTAAACATTTAATTTCTGTCATACACATACTTATTTTATCTTTGCAATCCTTTCACCACACTCAAAAATTGTAATTTTCCCAATACATGATTTATCATTTCATTACTGTTTTCAAGATATTTGTATGCTCCACATATTGTTTCATTTAACTTAAATTCTTTCATAAACTCTAGCTTCTACTCCATTAGCGGCCTTCCCAAATTATGTGGATGGTATAATCTCACAGCATGACTTTTCCAATACAGTCTAGTCAAAGCTTTCGTTATACCATTTTAGGTGTACTTGTTCAATCTACTTACTCTACTTAAAATGTCTTCCAGCTTGCTTTCTTCATCCATGACATATTATATAAATTATTTCTATGGTCTATTCTCAACATCTTCTCCCCACTTTTACCACTCTCTGATTACTTCCTTGATTATTATCCTTTTAGAAAAACAGAGCCCACAATATAATGTTTTTTTAGTCTCTAATTATACCCACACTGAAAATATTATCCCTTTGAAGTGAGGAACTAACTAATTCACTCTCTTCTCTTCTCCTTTCCTCCCCTCCATTTTCTCTCCATTTTTGAAAAAAACCTGCACATAATATACTTTCTCAGGAACTGAACCAAAGGTATATATGTCTTTGTCAAACATTTAAACAATCCAAACACTTAGCCAATCATCAATTATTGATGGTTTTCTTTTTATTTAATTCTTATAGTTTGTGGTGACCTTATTCTCAGGAATGAAGAAATCTGAAGAGTATGTTTCTGTGTCAACTAATACATTTATATATTACTACATACTATGCCATAACCTTAATGAACATCTAAGTCTTGCAAAATTGTGATATTTTATCATGATTTTTAAAGGTAAAGTAGAACTTTATCAATGTGAAAAGTGTTCCTGAAAAGTATTAATTAAAAACTGTAACAAAGGGACTTCCTTGGTGGTCCAGTGGTTAAGACTTCACCTTCCAATAGAGGGAGTGTGGGTTCGATCGCTGGTCAGGGAGCTGGGATCCCACATGCCTCACGGCCAAAAAACCAAAACAGAAGCAATATTGTAACAAATTCAATAAAGACTTTATAAATGGTCCACATCAAAAAAAAAAAAACTTTAAAAAAAAAACAGTAACAAAGATGTAATTTAAAAAGGAAAAAACAAATTGAACTAGGAAGAAATGAAGCACCATAATCTCCTTGTCATGTCTGACAATAAGTATTGGCTGTGATGGGTGAAAGAGAAGGAGAAAGGGTTGTGAGTATATATGGGTTCTCCTTCACTTCTGATTCATTAGTTATACATGATTAAACCTGATTAATCTGATAAATAAATATATAAAGAACATAGATTGCTATTCCCACCCCCCATTATCCCAATTCAAGCAATATATTACCTTAGTATACTTGCTACATTCTAAATGTCTGTATTGTTTTTCTACAAGATATTTTGAGGTTTAACATATATAAGGTTAAATGTGAGACACAGGATAATATGAAATATAATAAATTTTAAGTAGTGTAGCACAGAAGAATACTTACAGCAAATCTTCTACTCATTATGTATTCATTTCCAAAAATAGTAATGCAAATGTATTAAGGACAAATATACTTGTAGGGCACTGAACACTACCCATTTCAAGAAACTTAGTATGGCAATATACTTACGTATTTGAGGTTCTAAACTTTGCAAAATTATTATTTTTGGTTTTCTTGACACTTTAAGCTCACTTTCATAAAAGGTACTATTTTCTGTAGTGTTGACTTTGTTTAAGGTTCATTTTACCACTTCACAGACTCTTTAAGGAGATGTTAAATTATTTGAAAAACTCAATTTATAACTTACAGCTGACCTAATCATGCTTTCAAGACATGCTCATTAGTGAAAACAGCAGCATTTCTAGTTCCTTATCAAACTCATGGGGCTAGGAAAATGAGTCACAGAGAAATAAAGGACCAAAATTTTTATATAAAACTGATCAGTTAATCATTGTATAATGCAAACTTACTGTAACTTAGGAAATTAAACATTGTAACACCGTGATGACTGTAAATGATAGCCTGGGGAAATCTCAGCTATTCATGAGCCTTTTTACCCAGGATCCCATTCCATTTGTGTATCACTACTTATAAACTGGTATTAAACTAGACAATGTAAGCAGAAAGGTAATGTAAAAGAAAACAACTAGGTTTATGTCAGAAGAATAAAATTATTGTCCAGGTGTGTCACTTAATCATTTAATTTGGAGCCAGCATTAATTTTTCTAAACTTCAATTTTCTTACTTGCTTAAAATTTGAATGAGAACATCTGTCCTTACTTTACACTAGCATTGTTGAAATTCAACAGAATAATGTAAATGAGTGTTTATAAAATTTCCAATACCAATCCCAATTTTGTCTTTAAATTATCAAAATTATATAATAGCTTAATATTAATACTTAAGACTATTTTAAATTAATTAAATATTTAACACTATTAATACTGAAGCCAATAATAATACTAAGAAAATTTTTGCCTCTATACTTTTGCCCCTAATTTGCCCCGCTGCCTCTAGTCTTTATATCTCATTTGTCTGTATTTGCTCACAGTTTATTTCTCTTCAGTTTCTCTTTGCCAATCTTCTGCTAAAGCAGCTCAAGTGGATTTGTTTGCTTGCTAATTAAATTCCATAGTTTTTGCTCATTTCTAACTTTATAAAATAAAACATTTCCTCCAAGAAAACTTCTCTATAATGTATATGTGTCTAGCACTAGTTATTCATGTATATTGCTTCTTCCAGACCACTCAGTACACAAAAGCACATATTGGAAATTGTGCTTCTTTTACCACTTCAGATGTTAAAACTCCACCCAACCTCCAGAAACATTATTCAAATCCTACCTCTTCAGTGCAACCTTACCTTAATTAATATCAGAAATTATCTCTAAAACTTTTATTTGCTTATTTAATTTTTTAAAAATTGTTGATTTACAATATTATATTAGTTTAAGGCATACAATATAGTGAATCAATGTTTTTATAGATTATATTCCATTTAAAGTTTTTATAAAATGTTATATACCCTAGGTCATATATTATTTAAATCTACATAGTACTTCTTACATGCACTGTGTATTTTGCATTTATCTTTTATTTACTTATATGTGTTTATTCATGCATTTATTCAATAAAAGTTTTCTGGATATGCGTTGGATGCCAGACAATATTCTAGGTGGTGGGGAAAGAACAGTAAAATTGACATCAATAACAACAGCAACATCAACATCAACCACTTAACCTCAGGAACTTATGTTCCAAAGGGAATAGGGGATGGAAGAGAAAAGATAAAAAACATACATTTATAACATGTCACATATTGATACGTGCTCATGGGAAAACAAAAAAGAAAGCAAGGAAATCTTATAGGGGGGGTGTGCATGTGTGTTGTGGGTAGGGTTTGCTTTACTGCCCATAGAACTGTATGGAAATGAAAAGATGACTTTGATATTCCTGGACATATATTGAATATCCAGGAATTGGACCAACGTGAATAAGTATAATGAGTAATTCATATGAAGACAGCATAAATAGAATGTGACATTAATAGGTAATGTAAAAGTACTCCCTTAATCCTGGCTACCTAAAGGTGTCAGATTTACTTTAAGAAAATTTATTTAAAAAAATTAATATCCTTTTTAATCTTGATTTCTTACCTGAGAGATGATGTGTATGAATTGGTTTATTAAGAATCTATCATGAGCTGCTGCCTTGTGATATTTAATCATGTTACATGTGAAAATATTTTAATTTTAATTCCCCAAATCCAAACAACAGAAAAATCAATTAACAGCTGGGCGTCCAGTCAAGGAGTAACTCTCTCTGGCACAAGGGATGAACTAAAACAACTTTACGAGTCTAATAGCAAAATGCACACCAAGTTATGAAGAAGGTGGAAATATACTCATGTGAACCTTTCTAAAATGTCTGATAATCTCCTTTATAATAAAAATACATTAAAAATTTTGTCTTTTAATTTCCAGGCAGTTGCTTAGAAAATTTCTCATTGTTTGGGAAACTACTAACTACTTTATGTCTTAGACTGCCCTTTGTGATACTCAAGAAATAGCTCCACCTTTGATTGCTGCAGACAGAATAATCAGTGTTTTGTATATTTAATCTTGACGAAATATTAAGATTTGGATATCATATGATACCGGAAAAGCTTTATCAAAAGTCCAGGCTCTTGTTCAACTCATCCAAAAAGAACTTGGGCAAGGAACACAAAGGGAAAAAAAAGAAAAAGAGAACCCAAACACTGAGGCTGAGAAGCAGAGAACAAAGGAGCAGTTTATTGAGGCAAAAGCAAAAGTACACAATGGAAGAAGAGTGAGGATGTCCTTGCGAGTGAGGGGCGCCCCACAGGTTATTTGGATCCCCCTTTTATCTTATTGTTAGCCTTTTGAATGGGTGGGTTCTTTTGATTAGGGGTGGAATATTCATTGAGGGGAGGGTTGAGGTATGGCCTGGATTGCACCAGGTTGCATCAGCTCTCGGTCTTGCACAATTATCTCCTGATTCCACTGTACATGAATTCTAAGAGCTGTTTTTCCTTAAATTATCTCTTACTATTTGAGCATCACACATGTAGGGTCATACAGGGTCATCAGAAACCTGTGCATTTTTATTGAGCATGCTCCACAGTTTTCAGGGTCAAAGTTTCTTGCTCAGATGCTACAAAGTTTCTGTTTTAGATGCTATTCCTCCATGTGTCATGGCCTCATTAATTGCAAAATAAGGAGATGGCTTTGACTTCTGCTTAATGCCTATATATGAGGAGGCTGTCCTTGTGCCTGGCCTGGTCTTTCCTACCTCATATAGATTATGCAATCAAGATTAACTAATTTTGAAAAATAAAAAGTATACCTATTTTGTATTAGAAAATATTGATTAAGTAGACAAAGGTACAAGCGAGTTTTCTAAGTCAAATATTTCATTTAAATATATGCATAATTCAGAATTTTGTATTTATTTTTTATATCTCAATTCTTTGTGTTTAATTCTATTGCTGAGAGCATACAAATATCTTCAGAAAGATATTATCTTTAAATCAATAATTCATTATGTATTTAATTCTCAAAGTATACAGTAATCTAGTCTAGAGATAAAGAGCTCCTTACGAGTAACACAGGGGCACAGTTGTTATTTTCCAGAAGATATGAGTGATTATTGGGTGTCTGAGAACCATCTATGGTAAATGGAGAAATTCTTTCAACAGTGTTTCCTGTAGGCTTTCACAGCTTAAAAAAAATAAAATTGTACACCTAGTTGATCACTGATTATTTGGTTATTGCCTGGAAGTTTTGTGAGTGCTTTCACCATAGGTATTGGCATAATCTAAACAGAAAATAGTGGTGCATATTTCTCTGTGCTATTACCATTTAAAAAGAAATACTAAATTCACTATCCACATGACAAATTTTGTTTTTTGTTTTTCAGTTTTGTTCACTGATTTATCATATTCTGAGTACCTCTATTAATGCCTGGAAAATGGTAAATACTCAGTTAGCTGAATTAATGGTCATTGAACTCTGACAATCTAAACAGATAGATTAAAAGGCTGATTCATTAAATACACTCTTAGTCTACTGATTCATAGAATATATATTTTAGTTACTAGTACCAAAAAAAGGAATTCTTCACTTTTCCTACAGCAAGAAGAAAGCAAGTAACAATATAAATTCTTTTTACAACTAATATTTTTGGTTTAAAATGTTAACAATATATTTTGGTGGGATTTTTAGTTTAAACCAAAAAGAATTGTATGATAAAAAATGAGTTTTCTCTTGAATAAAAATTAGTGAGAAATATTAGCAGGAGAATGATAATTATGTGGGCATAAAAGGCACAAAATATAATGTTTTAAGTACAAGTTTTGATACTCATTACTGAAAGTATTTTATAGCACAAGAGGAGGAGGTGAGCATTTGTTCATTCATTCATTACTTTGTAAACATCTAATGGCAATGATAAGGAAAGAATTTCATTTATTCTTTTCCTGAAGAGCATCAATACATAAGAATCATGTTTCTTTTAAGACTCCATTTTAAACGGTCAAACTGAAATTTTTATAGCATTATGGAATCTGTCTAATGAATTCAAAGATGAAAATATATTTTGGATAGAGGCACACTTGTCTAATTTATATTCTTTTAAAAAATGTAACCATTGTAAAATATTTATCAGAAAGATAATCTAAGATAATCTAATAAATCTAATTTCTAACGTGAAATCTAAGAATTGATTTTAAACAATTCAAAAAACCTCAATATTTTGATCTGCATGACATCTAGCAATGCATTTTCCTTTTAACTCTAGCCAAACTGAAAAATTAAATACACATAAACTTACCTTTATCTAGATTTTTCAAAAGAAAATTGAAAATTTTAACAAAAGCATTACATGGGTTTACATTAACTGTCATCAATGCTAATAAATATTTCTTTCTAAAAGTAAAATCAGAAAATGCAATTGTTAAATAGGAAAAAATACATAATTAAATGATTTAAGTAGTGATGAATGTGAATAACTTTGAGTATATTTTCAGCTTGCCTCTCAATATTGCAGATTTAAATTTACAGGGTAGAAAACAAAATTAGATGAAAATTTGACTTTTTCTCCTTTCACATAGTTCTTTATTTTTACATAAGGATTATAAATTAGTGTCCTGAATAGTAAATAATCACTTCACTCAGGTCCCTTCAACCCTGTCCCCCAGCCTCCACCAACATGCACACATAATGAGTAAACTCCGTATCTGTCAGGTCTTAATGTATTGAATTTTATGTCTCATCTTACCGTCTCCAATTGATCAGCAAAATAGGAGAATAATTTTGGCTCTGGCTTGTACTTTTTTTTTTTTTTTTTTTTGG
>NW_020175665.1:207717-258634 GCF_003031525.2 Neophocaena asiaeorientalis asiaeorientalis
GGCTTGTTCTTTTTTTTTTTTTTTTTTTGCGGTACACGGGCCTCTCACTGTTGTGGCCTCTCCTGTTGCAGAGCACGGGCTCCAGACACACAGGCTCAGCGGCCATGGCTCATGGGCCTAGCCGCTCTGAGGCATGTGGGATCTTCCCGGACTGGGACACGAACCCGTGTCCCCTGCATCAGCAGGCAGACTCTCGACCACTGCACCATCAGGGAAGCCCTGGTTTTTGAACTAGTCTACTTTCTAGATACTAATGGGGAATCTTACAAACTTTTCTTTCACTTATGACCTATGTTTTTCATAAATTAAATTTAATATAGTATTAGGAATTACAATGATCAAAGTCTAACAGTATAAATTAATATGACCCATGTGTAATTTGGTAGACACAAAGAAAAATAATTTTAAAATTCTTGCAAACACGATGAAAGTCTCAAGAACCATAATTAAATCCATAGATTTAAAGGGGAAAATATAAACAAATGATAAAAGACAATGTCTTCTGAACAATGCTTTAAAAAATTAGTTAACTAACTGGAAATGTGAGTCATCATCCTATCCCACCCCATCCCCAATCAGTAAAGTCTACTGAAAAGTAAGAGAGAATACCACAGTTCCAAGTAAGTACCTGCTTAAGAACAAAAGTCAACTCTTGATTATCAAAAATGATGGATTACAAAATTGTGGTTACAGGGCAATGTGCTCACGGTTTGGGAGCAATAAATATTGCTAATTATTAAACCAAACATAAATGAGTTTTTTAATTTAGGGGGAATACCACTGAATATCTAGGTTCTCTAAATGTCACTTCTGTCATAATAATTGTTTTAATACAAGTAGTAAAACCAAATCCCTACTATTAAAATCCATACTGATTTTGCTCCTCTAAACAACACAATTTTCATTATGAACAAGTTCTTTACAAAGCATTCTGACCATAAAGGATTCCAACATTATTTTCTAATCAATTATAAAATATTAAATGCTAAGCATCTCATTCTGTTTAAGAGAGTGCTTTCCACTGAATCTCCCCTAAGCAGTTAGAGTGGTTTTATATTGACCAAGTTAGAGGTTAGGGGTATTTAAAAATATTGTCTTGAAGTCATAGATATTATGATTTGTCTTGGAGTAAGGGAAAAAATGAAATGACTTTCTGGAAATTAGCCATAAACATTATATCTAATGGGGTTCAACAAATTTGACCTTCAAGTTTTAAGGGTGTAATTAATATAATAATCCATTATGCACAATGATAATTTTATTTTAAAATATTTTATTCAGATACTTTATCATGTTTCAATTTATGTTATCATATTTAATGTTAAAATACCTTCACTATATAAAGGTCTACAGCTCATAGGAAAAGTAATATGTGTGAATTTTTATGAAAAATAAAATTGCTAATTGGTCTCCTTTGATTTAGATTTAGAATTAAAGGCACAGGCTGATTACCTTAATATTTTTTAATGAAAGATGTTTGCTAAGCAATTTAGTAAATTGCTCATTTATTTAGTAAATAAAATATCTAAGTAACTTAAAAATTATTGTTATTAATTAGAAACATCCAATTGCCTGCAATTTTACTATGATTACTACTAACAACTTATACTGTTTTATGAAAGACATGGCTTTAAAAACTTTATTATTCATTGTTTATAAATTTTTTCCTCCATAAAATATTAAATTATAAACAATATTTCTCTTTGAAAATTTCAAAACTGTTTCTGATTGGTATTCTTTGATAAAATTTATCTCATTTCAAGTTATATAATTTTCACTTTGTAGTCAGAAGCAAGTTAAGTCATAGCCTTATCCCTGAGGAATAACTAAAATATTATTTCTTTGTACAATCATAGAAATAAGATTCTAAATGAACACTAAACTATCTATTAGTTCTTTTTTCAAAAGCCTTTTTTGTTACTATTCCACATTACACAAATAGTGTCCAAATTTGGAAATCATATCACTCTAACACTCTCATTTTATTTACATGGTAAATCCAAGTATTGCATTCTAAATTGTCCTTCTTTCCTGAATTCCCATTGAAGATACAGTTCTAATTTTATCTTTCTCTTCAGTGCCCTGCTTCTTGAAATAGTAGTGCCCACTGCTGTCTCAATTTTCACTTGAAATTTGCTCCCAAACCCATACTATTCTGGCTTCATATTTTATCACATGGTTGACAATGAAATTCCCAACTGCTGATTAACTTATGAACTCCCAATCATAATTTCCAATGAAGAAATTTAAGACTTAGCTAGAATTTTCTTCCACATTTAACACTGCTCACCATACATCCCTTCAAATTATGCCTTATTTATTTTTATTTCACTGAATATCATTCATCATAAATACTTTTAAAAAGTGTTGGTACTGAAATTTTTGGACAAGTTAAACATGTAGCTCATTAATAGAATTGTCTTAATAAGATCGCCAACTTCCTGGTCTCTAGTACCTTGGAATTAGCATGAAAAATTAAGCACTTAAAATAAAGTTAGAGTGACCCTTGTGTGGTCAAAACATAACCTAATAAATCTAATTTTAAAATATCTTTTCAGAAATATATGTTGGTACTTAAGTCACATGTTCTTTTATAATAATAATATTAAGTTTATTCTTTTATGAAGAGCTTTAGGAAAAAAATAATTCGCTTATTTTTTTTTTAGTTTTGAAAATGTATTCAAAAAAATCACAATAATGGATATAATAAATAAGGTTGCAGAATTCATTTTAGTGGTATTATTAGTGCTTCCAATAAAACTTTATCTGCAGTTTGTCAAGATATTTAAGGAAGAATAAACTTGTCAAACATGAATGTGTACTTTATCCATCACTTAATGTGAACTAATAAATGCATTTAATATCTGATTTAAATGCATGAGTTCCCTTATGATTAAATTATTCTTGGTAATAGCTAGGTTCAAATTTTAATTATTTTAACTACTTGCTTAAAACAGTGAGTTTCTATTTTATACTCTGATTCTACTCCAGATTTCATAGGGAGGGCAGGAGGAATAAATTCAAGCTGTGAGATGGTCAGGAGGGGCTTTGGCACCATCTAGCGGTTAATTAAATTATGTTCCTTGTTTGTTTTTCTTTCCCAGTTGATCACTATGCCTCACCATGAAAGCAGAAATTGACACAACATTGTAAATCAACTATACTTCAATTTTAAAAAAGTGAAAGTTCAAAAACAAAGAAAGCAACAATACATATTTTGAGTTCTTGAATTCCATGGCAACCTTGCAAATGTGCAAATAATTTTCAAATTTTCCATTATCATGCAAGCTACTAGTCTTCCATGTAATCATGCTAATTTTATTCTTGCCTTTATGCATTTACTCAGGTAGTTTCTACCTCTACTCTTTCACTCCTTTATCTCACACATGAATCTATCCACTCATAAAGACCAAGGTAAAAATAACACCTCCTCCATAAAGCCTTTTTGGGCTCCTTTTTTCTCAATGGTTCATTTTTTGAAAATAGCTAGAATACCTAAAGTCAGTGAGAAAAATACAATTTAGGACCTCACTGTTCCAGTGGCAATGTGATATTGTCTGTACAACTGAATTAGAATTATTACTTTAAAGAGTTTTATTATGAAAACTTTAAAATAAATAAAAGTAGGAAGTATAATTCTTTGAACCCTTGTGTACCCATTATCCAGGCACACAATTACTAATTCATGGCCACTCATTTCATCTATAACCTTACTACTCAAAGTGTGCTCTGGGGACCAGTAACATTGGCATCATCTAGAAGCTTGTTAGACATGTAAAGTCTCAGGCCTCGCTGCAGAAATGCTGAATCCGAATTTGCATTTTTTAAAAGATTCCTAAATGATTCTTATGTACCTTGAAGCTTGAGAATCATTGGTCGCTAACACAACCTACCTGTGTACCACTATCACACTGAATTATTTTGAGCAAATTCCAAACATACAGTATCCGCTTAAAATATTTCCATATGCAGCTAACAAAGATTAGAATTCTTTTTTAAAAACATAATCACAACACCATTATTATACAAAACTATTATCAATAGTTTTGAATATTCAGATGCATCTATTTAAGTCACTAATGTTTTCATTTATAGTTAATTTGTTAAAATTAGGATCCAAACATGACCATATATTAGTGATATGTATCTTAAATCTGTAAAGTTGTAGGATTTTCCTCACAATTATTTTTTAAAATTATTTGTTGAATCAACAGTGATTTTGAGGAGTTTTTCATATTCAGTATCATGCTGATTGCAAGTCTAAGGCAGGAATGTATACAATAAACTTAAAGAGTCTTTAGAGGTGCAATATAGTTGTAAAGATTTTGAGGAGTTTTTCATATTCAGTATCATGCTGATTGCAAGTCTAAGGCAGGAATGTATACAATAAGCTTAAAGAGTCTTTAGAGGTGCAATATGGTTGTAACAAATCTACGATTCTGTTTTAGTTACATATACCCACAATAATATGGTGTAACCTAATCATTCCAAAACTCATTGGCTTCACACAGCTGGGCTCAACTACATGTCTGTGGTCAGCTGTAGGATGGCTAGATGACTTACTGTCTTAATCCATTTGGGCTGCTGTAACAAAAATACCATAAACTGGGAGGCTTATAAACAACAGAAATGTATTGCTTACAGTTATGGAGTGTGTGAAGTACAAGATCAAGGTACTGGCAGATACAGTGTCTGGTGAAGGCCTACTTGCTTACTCATAGATGAATGGGGAGTGAAGAATAAGGCTTATTTTTTCAGTCAATCACATTTTTTTAGAATATTTTACTGCAAATTAGAAAAAATAATGCCTAATGCCATGTCATTTTCTTGAGCAATTTTACTTAAGAATTAATTATTATATATTATACCACCTTGCCAATGTTAATATTATGATTTTTAAAAATTGTGTATGTTATAGATAAAATGGTATCATTATTTTATATTCTAGATTTTGAGTAAATTCTTATATAGACTCATTTTAAAGAAACATTTAAAAAACATTTTTTTCCAGGGAAGTTAATTATTATTTTTTTTTAATGGCATTACTTGTCATTCTGTTAGTCATTGATCAAAACTCCTATACTAAAGAAAAAATAGCCATATATACATGTTGTTTGGAAAACTTGGGTCATACATACATAAATACATCAATGCAAAGAAAAGTGAAAGTTTGATGTCTTTATACCGTGGTGGCCATCATCATTGCCACTACTCTTCTGCTACTCAGTGAAAATGTGAATGTCAGGATATCTAGCTCTGGGTGAGCTTCTTACCACTGCCTGTCAGTTCAGACAAATACATAACTACTACTTCTCTTGAAGCTCCAGAAATTAGTGTTCAGATTCTATAGGTATCCCAGACAGGTTTCCATTTAGGCCAATGTTTCCAGATTTTAAGACTGATACGGCAGACCTCCATTCCAGAACACTCAAGTTAACATATCTTTGAGGTAATAATACAGGAAAACAATAGAACAAATGTTGTTTTGCAGGATTTAATAGCACCCTATGTACAGTAAAACTTCCTAAATATAGTCATTATTTATGTGAATCATTAATAATTATACTATGTAATACTGAATAATGTTATCACATAATTTTCACACTGCGCTAATTAATTTAAATGTACTTAATACCACTGAATGAAAATAACATTTTATTTTAAAACGTAGAGCTTTCCTTCTTTGGCTTTCCAAAAGAGATTTTTGGATTTGATTTCTCCCTACACTACTTACATGTGTCTTAATTAAAATGCCTTAATTAAAATTTTGATTGCTATCCCTTATTTAAAAGAAGTATTCTTTTCACAAGTATTCCTGAGACTAACAAATAGATTTAAAGTAGAACTGATTGTGCTTTTCTCACTTACAGGGTATAGTACCAATCTGAAACAAGAGACCTAAATTCCATTTTCAGTTAGTATCCTTAGTATGTCTGTACTACCTAACATAATGCTCCATTCGGTATCAGTTTAATCCAAAAACCTCAATGAAGTTTTTTTCTTCTTTATGTGAATTCTAAAAAGGGCTATTAATGGAGTCCATGAAGTCTACGAAGTCCATGGCCTCTGCTTCACAAAGGTGTTAGATTCTCAGGCCAACAGGTGCTGCACCATCTGCATTGGCCTCCAGGTTTCCCTATTATTAATCATTATCCTATAGACAGGGGAAGAAACAGTTTGAATCTCACATGGGAGTTTGTCATGGGTCAGGACTGGAAGTGTTGTCATCATCTCTACTCATGTTCCTGTGGCCAGAATTAAGAGTCTCAGTCACACATAACTGGGAAGAGCTGATACAAGTACTGTAGTTGGGTGCTTTGGATTAAGGGAAAATGGATTTCATGAAAAACTAGCTTGTCCCTACCACAATGTTCTTGATACGCATTTAACTTAATATGAGATGCATCAATTTACACATACAAATTTGTTCTGTTGGAAAAAAAAATAGACTGTTAATTTGAAGGTTAGGTCTCTGGCTTTTCTTGGCTGTGAATTAGCTTAATCTCTCTAGATCTTTATCTTCCCATCTGCAAAATATATTTCTTAGGCCAATAAATTGATTCCCCATTGCCTGAGTCCCAGCTTTATTTGAGAATCTGTGACAATTTCTTAAAAATTTAAGTGTATGTGTACACATATACCATGTTACACGTGATCTCATGTGTAGAAACCCTATAACACGAACCTAGTGTTTGTAAATATAATAAATTCAAGTTATTTTAGGAAATGACTTCCCAGATTTTGCATAAGAATTATCTTTGTTTGCTTTTTATTAATACATTTGGTGAGAAAGAAGAAAGTATCTGCAAACTTTGATGTATATATTAATGCTCTTATTAGTGGGTGGAAGAAAGTTTGAGGAAGAAGGAAAGCATTACTGTCTGGCCAACCTTTTGTTACTTTAATAATAACTCATTACAATGGCAGTATTAGTTCATGCTCATGTGAGCTTGATATTTCTAATTCTGTCCCTTAAGAGTTATTTTACAAAATAGGGTAGACAGGAGGAAAAGATAGATTGATCAGGTTCTTTAAAAATCTCATAGATTTTGGAAATTGGGAACGTTGCCTTGATTGAAAAGAAACTTTTCATTTTATTCATTGAATGGGGAACAGAGAAAATATTTCTTTACCCTTACTCTGCTTTCTCTGTGTTGCTCATATATCACAGACCATAACATGGCACGAGAAAATTGATTCCACTGGGTATAAGTATTAAGGATGAAAACAATTCCATTAATTTCATCCATTAGTCTTTTTCTGTCCTAACATTTCGACTAACTGGAACAATGTCAGCTATCTTTGTGGTGATAAATAAAGGGGTATTATAGAACTAAGGTGTTTTGGGATCAGTCACACTCAAATTACAAGATGAAAAAGGTAAGTAAAACTTAAAGGCTTTAAAAATATCAGTTATCACTAAAATTTATGGTTAACCCATAATTTCTACTTGTGGTTATGCCAATGTCATGGACATTCTTAATTTTTTCAGTCAACAACATGTTTATATAACTGTGTATTGCACAGTACATACGTTGTTGACACACAAACACAACTTGTGATTCCCCATACCCCTGCCCAGCGGGGTTGATTGTTTGTGAGTTATAGAAAAGTGAGACCATAATGGACATAGTGAGTTGCCACAGAGAAATTCCATTACTCCTCCCCAATTCATTGTTTCCCAAACAATCTTATTTCCTTTTATTTCTAGAATGCATATCTTTTGTGTTAAACCAAAGAAAAATAAAGGATACACTTCTAATTTTAAAAATACCTTGAAAGCTAAAGGTACAGACAATAGCTTCGAAGGATATGTCATTTCAAGTTGCAAATACAATCCAACACCCTGATCCAAATATAAATATATGTGATCAATTAGAATGAGTATTCCAACTTGTCCAGATTATATAAAGATTACCCAGCTGGTAGGAGATTTTGAGAAGGAAGAAATGGATGAGGGACTGAGGAATTATATATGGAATAATTTTGGATGTGATCCTTTAAAAGTTGTAGTTCCACAAAGCTTGGAGGCCTAAGAAAGCAGAATGGACAAATACTAATTAACATGGACACATCTATAACGTAACGGTGCCTCAGTTTAGTCATAACTGTGGAAAGAAAAAAGAAAAGGGGACATTATGAAGTGACTTGTTCAGTAGTGAAATTGGCTAAGTATATCCTGATTTTCCAAGGATTGCATTTTTCTACCACAGATGGAATATATTCTGAATAGAGATTAATATAGATTTTGGAAAAATAAAATTACAGTTTTGCACATATGCATGGCTTAAAAATGTATTCACTTGATTTGTTTTGTGCTATATACCTTAAAAGTAGTTTCATTTTCTGTCTCAATATTTCTCATTAAGCAGGTAAATTGTATCCGTAATAAATAAGAGGAAACTAAATGTTATTGAGGCTGTGGGAATAGCACAATATATCCAGTAAGTGGAAGAGACTAAACTCAGTTTCAAGTTTCCTGATGACTGCTCCAGACTGTCAAGCATATGCTAGTACTCTATTCACTTACTAGTACAAGCTGTTGTGAATAAAACCAAACCACTTCTTCTATGCAATTAACACTACTGATGGCAGAGCACTAGGTAGTTTTCAAAGCACTGCTCTGGGTAGTTTTTTGATAATCACCTTGGGCCATGAGGTAACATTGGTGATGAAAACCATTACCAAAGAGAATAAATCAGAAATATAATGTTTCCTGATGTCCCCACTGTGCTTTCTTGGACTACTTCTCCAGAAAATTCTATGATATTTATACCACTGTTATTTTGAGTTTTCCTGTTATATAAAAATGAAATAAATCCTACTTTATACACCCTGTAAAAGTTAAACTGTACAATGAATAAAAATAAACATAAATGAATAATAATAAATAATGAAAATGTTTTAAAATAAAATTTTTCTATGAATAACAGAAATAAAGATCAGATCCCAAGACAGTATGAGACTTGACAATAATTAGACAATAAAGAAAAATATAGATCAAATAGAAGTAGAGGAAGGACACAGAGGGGAAGAAGGAAAAGAAGGAGTCTGAAATGGAATAAGAAAATTGAACAACAGGGACGCAAAATTGGCAGTCTGTCTTCAGGGAAATAAAAAGTTCTGACATAAAACTCAACTGTACTGATGCTTATGAAATATATCTTTCAACGATGAAAATTTATAAATGAAGCAATCAGAGCCTGATGCCATCTAATATATGGACCATGAAAAATCACTTTCCTTATTGTAATTTTCATGCTTGCGATAAAAACTTCTGACTGTGATTTGGTTTGCCAAACTGATTTTTTAGTCACACAAGTAAGTATGTTGGCTTGTGTGACATTGTTCACTGTAAATTGGTACATTATCTCCTTACATATAGTTTACATTTTTAAGTTTAGTTAGTGTGAGTCAGCCTGATTAAATACAGTGAAATGTGGAACACAGATAACAATGTGTTTTTTCTGACCTGACAGTTTCTTTTTCTTTTCTGCATCTTTCCCACAAGATAGGAATGATTAAAGTGGTAATGCTTATAAAAGAACATGATACAAGTACTGTCCTATAAAAGACACCCACACAAGTTCTCTCAGCTCGTGCCAGTACTTAATGCCTACAAGATCATGGATGAAGCACTCCAGCTTGCTGATTTCCTATTTCCTCATAAGTATCAAAGAAATTATAACATTGCTCAGTCTTGTGCAGAGAAAAGCTGTGTGATGGTTGAATTTTGTAAAATGTTACACAGATGTTAGTTTTTTTTCCACATGAGTATAGAATATGTTCATATATTCACTTTACTTTTATATAATAACAATAAAACAATAAGACAATGGAGGAACTTCTGAACTGAATGCTTATCAAATTGTTTCATCTATTAGAATATTATGGAGTGTTCGTTAATATTCTCTAATAATACTATACATTACATTGTATGTCAGGCTCTAACAAGTCCTACAAAAGTCAACTCAGAGTCAGTCTGGTCAAAATTAGACCATTTCCTATGAACCATCAGTAAATACAAACTCTAGTTACAACAACCTTGCTTATAATTTTGGGGACAATTTTAGATTTTTTGGTTTCCCTGTATCTAGTTTTCATATTCTGGCATCAGGCAGTTAAATTTTAATGATATCTGCCCTCCTTAAACATCACTCTTCTCTTTCACTGGCTTTGATGAGGAACACTGTTCTTGGAAGCTGAAGTTCATTTATTGTGTTACAGTCTTGAAAGATCATGTATATTTTCACAACATTAGGTTTGATATCTAGGATGCACATAATCAAGAAGAATGCTGTTCTCCTAATTAGAGCTTCTAAACTCCGATTCAATGAGCTGACATAATCATCTTTATAAAACATCATTCACGCATATATTGGGGATATAGCACAATTTGATTAATCATTATGTTTAAAGATAAATCTCAGAAGTAAAATTCAGAAAGTCTGTCAATATAGTATAACCACTATAATGTTATACTATATAATTTCTAGTGGTTATACTTATAGCAATAAGTATTGCTCTGTACTTATAGCAATAAGGCCCACCATACCTACTTCCACTTATATATTTATGGGTAATATGTTAAATATAACTGAGTGTGGCATTTGATATTACATTGATAGAATTCTATTTCCAAAGCCAACTTAAAGTTATGAAACTTTCCATATTAATACAGTAGACTTCACTTCTCTTTCTGCTATCATCTCTTTAAAAATCCAGATATATCATGTAGACTGAACTGTTACAGGGTCAATTCATTAGTCGTTGACCCAGTAAATTTTTTAAAAACATTTTGTCTTTATGTCTCTGCAATGTCAGTATAATAGTAAAAGATAGTTGTAATCTCTGAAAAATACATTTCCTTAACTACTTTGATAATTATGTTCATCTAGAGATTTCATAAATATTTAAATACATCTCTGCTCTTTAGAAAAGAATTATAATAATTAACATGAAAATAAGTCAAAACTTTTACTAATTATAAATGTAGATATGCTCCAGTATAAACTCTGTGAGAGCATCTGACCAATATTGTATTCTTGGCATTCTCACAATGAATGAGATGATGGATGAATGGATAAATGTATCACCCAAAAGCTCTGTGCATCTGACTAGATGAACTTTGGAAAATGAAATAAGAAAATTTTAGTTTATAGTTCTTCAAATCATCATAAATCACATTTCTAAATATTTTTTTAATAATTAGTTTTTAGTGATAGTAGTAGCAGTAGTAGTAGTTGTAATACCCATTACTTGCAGAGCAATTATTGTGAACCATGCATTCTTCTAAGTACCTTCATATGCGAATTCATTTAGTATCCACACTATTAACATTCCAGTTTTTCAATTGAAGAGAATCAGGTATAGGCAAGTAAATTATTGTAGCTAAATTCACAGAAGTAAATGATTATGAAGCCATTATATACAATCTATGCTCTTAATCCTAACATTATATTACTTCTTAAAAATCAAGTGGGGCAGTAGTTATAAATCTGATTTCTAGATACCTACCCAACAATACGTCAGAATATGCATATTTAGTACTTTTACTTGTTATTATCCAAGAATTTTGGTAAACACTGATTTACAATAACTCTTCAGTGTAAGGAATGGATAATACCTTTTTCCATATTTATGAAGCAGATTTTTAAAATTATTTCTACTAATACTATAGATCCACAATATACTTATTGTAGCAAACTAGCAAGGTTGTTAGATATTGTGGCTTTTAATTCATACTATATCATCACTTTAAAGTTTAAACTTGATAGTGAGACTGAAACGTATATGTTGGAAGGGTCTATATTTCATTATTTCAGTAAAAATGTTTTTTTAATGTAATATTAAATACAAAAACATCAAATATAAATATGTGTGGTTTTTGCAAGTATATTTTATATTTTAATTTCTCCAGAAAAATATTTAAAATGCATAGCACACCCAGATTCCAATGTGCTACAATATTGCTACTTCATTCCTTTAAGTTAAGGCAATGTTTTGAAAATGTGATCCTCAACACATAACCAGTTGTTCTATAGGTCCTTTGTTGGTCCCAGAGAAAGAAGTAATGAAAGGATTATTCTCACAAACATTTCACAAATTTGATATGTAAGATTGCCAAAGTAATTGCCAAAAAGCTTCTTAGTCACCGACAAAGTTAATAACATGTAATACGTTTGAGAAAAAAGTGAGGTTCTGGAAAAATAACTTTACCAAATCACATGCTTGAGTCTTCAAAGCAATGACATATTATGCAAAAGCAATTACTACCAGAAGTCTGGGCTCTCTGATATTTTGGCTTACAGTGAAAACAAACACACCAGTATGGAGATAATATGCCACCACTGGCAAATGTGCTTTGACATAAGAAGGAAAAGTGTTGAATGACTTTTTGTTCCATTCATCATTAAGAATGCTTGCTACAGGGACAGGGATATTTTCTTTAATTCCTGTTAATTCTTGATCAGTGTTGATAGAACCACTATGTGTATAGCAAAACCTTAATATAGACATACTATATCTTGCATCTGAATACTAACCCCAAAACTGCATTATTGGGAAAATAATTATCAGTCAAAATATCCTTTTGATTTAGAGTCAATGTTAAAGAAAATAGTGAAAGTCACTAATCAAAATATCATGACCACTTATACTTTTTTAAATGCCTGTTTGAATAAATGGATGCCTCAAAAATTGTTTTTTCAAATCTGGAATGCTCTCATGGTTAACAGGACATGTGTTTTCAAGAATGTTTAAATTAGAGGATAAAATTATAAATATTTCTTCATGATATTGATAATATGGTAAAGAAGAAATAGTACTTAATGTGTGCTTCCTACAGCTAGTGTTTACTGTCACATGTTCTGTATCTTGAATAGACTAGGAATCACGGCCAAAATGTAATAACTTTTAACACAGAAGTAAAACATTTAAGATATTAGAGTTAGTTAATATGAACAAAAAGCCAATGTTTCAGTCTCTGAATGTAACTCTTCCCCTTCAACTGATGAGTTTCTTCACATATATGAAAAGACATGACAATGAGGACTTATTGAAGTCTACATCCAAACATTGAATAAAAACTTTCAAAATGTGAAGTTAGTGAAAATATGCACTTTAATTCAATTTTCCAGCATCTTCAAAGTCTCCTTATAGTTAATGATAGAAACATGCTTAAATTAGTACCTGATGCAGTGCTAATTTTAGCAGTGCTAAAAGTAGTTTTTAGTGAGAATTTTCTCCATAATTTCTGGACATAGATTGACCCCCCAAAAGTAGAAAAGTCTAACAGAGCCACAAATGACATGCCACTTATTATTCTTGACAACATATAATTTTGAGGTAAGATTTTCTAACATGGTAACATAATGAATAAAGATGTGATTACGGTTACTAAGCTTCAAGCAATCATCTTTTTCTGAGTATACATAACCTGGAGAATATCTGACACCATATCATTTTTATACTGTCCAAAAACAATTACTTATAAATGTAACATATACTCTTTAATATTTATGTTAATATTGCAAATCATTTAAACATACCTAAAATTGATTGTCTGAATGCACAGTAATGTTTGACTAACTGTTACTGAAATGTTAAAACTGTAAGAAAAATGGGTGTATCTAACCAAGAAAATTATTTGAAATGCAAATATCATAAGATAACTTAGTGACTCGCTAAGAAGTTAAATTGCTTTCCAATAAATTAAATTATTTTATATTTTCTCTTTAAGATACTGATTCAACTCTAAAGCAAGTATTATGTTATATTGAATATGAGTCATAAAGATAAATCTACATGCTGAAACTACATGTAGGGAATATAATATAATGTGGTAAGTTTCACTTAAAACATTTGGTCTAGTGTTAGTCTTAATATTCTATTATACAGAAAAATTTCATTTATAATCACTAAATAATAGTTTCTACTGTGGTGTAATATGAGGCACAATTCATATAATAGGAGAGTGGTGCTCAGTACCTACCTTGAGAGTCTTGCCCTGTCTCCACAATGCGTGGAGCCATATTCTTGCCTCTTTCCAATAATATACTTCCCCATATGATGAGGTACTTAGAGGCCAAAGGAAACCACAAATTCAGACCCTGCCCCTTGTTCCTGCAGGTCCCAAGCAGATAACTGGAACATAGAATTTTCCACCAAATAATCCTGAGCCTAGTTCAAGGCCTGCACATGCCTCTTCCTTGCTTCTGTCCTAAAGACCTACTATGTTGACAGTCATTGGCTAAACTCCAACTCTTTTCTAGGGAGAGGGATAGATCTTGGATATGTGTGTGACAGCTTTTGCAGCTAAGAATAGATGAGGAATGAGAAGAGAAGAAGGAAGACAAAGAACTTGGAGCCAGGAAAATGGAGACCAGCAGCCAAGACCTACTAACCCACATCACCCAATTCTAGTGGAGAAAGCCAAGAAGTCTGAGAACTTGAACATTTAAAATTGGCCTGTTAGGGCCTTAATAAGCTATATTAATAAATTTTGGAGGACAGACATTTTACAAATGATTCTTTAGCTTGATTAATAATTTTAAAATATTTTGAAATGTTGTATGTGAGCCTTTATTTATTCTCATTTATACTTTTTGCCTATAAAAATGAAGACCTCAGAGTATTCAGACTTCATACATAGTATAGCTGGTTTCCCTCAGAGGGCAAAACTGGAAGATGTCAAACCTTCATAAGGCTTAGCCTGGGAATTGATACAGCATAACTTCTGCCATATCCTATTGATTAAAGCAAGTCACAGGGCAGCACTGATTATGAGGAAGGATACACTAATCTATGAGTCATGGTTCAGTGGGGTCACCAAAACCTCTCAAAATATACTTAGACAGATTAATTACTATATTACTAATAGATCAGAAAATTAAAGTAGTCAAATCTTAAGGCATAATAACAGTTAGGAACCTGTTACAACTTTTTAATCGTGATATAAAAAGTATCATGAATAACAAGGGAGATTTTCACCACCCTTGAGTTAAAGGCCACTGAGTAGTTGAACAAAGTTGGGTTTATTGACTTTTTTGCAATAGGAAGAATGCATTTAATGAGAAATCATGCTGCATCTCAGTAAGAGAATATTAGGAAGGACTAGTGGTAGGATTTGGCCTTATGTAATGTGATTTTTGGAGAGGGTTTAAGTAAGATGTACTGAATGTTTTCAGGAGCCAGGGTAATTCTATGACTTGCATCTGTATTAGTTTCTTAGGACTGCTGTAAAAAAGTACAACAAACAGGGAGGCGCAAAACAACATAAATGTATTCTCTTACAGTTCTAAAGGCTACAAGTTGAAAATCAAGTTGTCAGCAAGGCCATTCACCTCTGAGACTCGAAGTAGAATCTTCCCTTGCTATTTCTTAGCTCCTGGTGGTGACTGTCAGTCCTTGCAGCTGTGTCACTCCAATCTCTGCCATCACATGGGGTTCTCCTGTGTGTCTCTGTATTTATAAGGCATTTTCCTCTTCTAATAAGGGCATTAGTCATATTGGATTAAGGGTCCAACTTACTCCAGTATGACCTCATCTTTATTTAACTAATTATACCTGCGATGACCCCATTTACAAATAAGGTCATTTTCTGAGGTACAAGAGGATAATACTTCAACATATTTTGGTGGGTGAGGTATGTAATTCAATATATAACACTATCCTAATAATTCTCACCTAGAAGGTGGAAGGAATGAAGTAAAGTTAAAGCTACTATGGGGAAAGAAGCAGTTTACTTATATTAGCCAGGATTTTGGGGGGAGGAGGGACAAGGATGTTTGATCATTTTTGTGGTTTGAAAAAGGTTGTTTTTGTTTTTCTGTGTATAGACATAATTATAGAGTGGTCTTATTTTTTTCTTTGATCCATCACAAGTCAGAGTGACCTTGTCCTATACAAGTATTATGCTCTGCAGGAGAACACCATGGCCTAGCTGGGAGGGATAGGCTTGTTCCTAGCAACACAAAGACCTAATTGATAGTTTCAAGCCAGTTCTTAACTGTCAGGGGTTACTTTGGTCTTTCTTGCTGATACATGACTGAAAAATATAGTAGATTAGAGAATTAGCTGTACTTACAAGCTGATTGAAAATGGCAAGCAAGAGAAAAGGAAAATAAAATCCTACTATTTATATGAAAAATAGAAATGTAAAGGGTTAGGACTGGAGTTTGAGGCAATGAAGGTTAACAGTGAGTTCTATTTTTCAATGTTATGAGTTGGAGGGTCTTGTGGAATATTCAGATGGGAATGTGAATAAGAAGCTAGAAATGTGATATGAAGCTCTGGAGAAGTATTAGAATATCTTAAGAATGGATGAATTCACTATAGGGGACTATGCAAGAAGAAAAGAAAGATGAACACAAAACTTTGAAGAATATCTATAGTTAGGGTTTAGAAGAAAGAATATGACACAACTAAGAAAACTATCGGAGTTATTCTACACTGCTACAGGACTTCAACAAATGGGAATATATTTGATAAGACATAAGTATACAGATCCCTATAGCAAATGTGGGCAGTATTATGAGACATATGAAAAGGAAATGAGGTGCATTATTAGAAAGTTCTTTAACAAAAATTTTAAAAGAACACAAAAATTGTTACTTTTTGGTAAAGTTTCCAGTCATCAACAAGCCAGACCTTCTCTGATCCTGAGAGTCCGTGACTCTATTAAAAATGGTGAAAACTGGTGTTGAAGAAGAATAGTAAGATGGTCACTGTTGGAGAGGTTTACTGAGGCAAACTACTGAATCTTTCAATAGATGTTCTTAGTTATTACATACATGAATTTTTTAAAAGCAAAAAAAAGGACAATCAATAAAGAGTGACAATACAAGTAATTAGGAAGACAATCGAGCAACATCTCTGGGTTAGTGTAAAAGAATAGAATCAAAAGCACAGGTATACAAGGTACATGTGGTGCGATGAAGAGCATCTTTTTTAAGAAAAGAGTTTAGAAATAGAATGTAGAACTTTTTTTATAGATGACTTTTGTTTTGTTCTTAACAAAGCTAAAGTGAACAGAACTATGTAAGTGAAGGTGCTTTCACGTGGTAGTCAAACGGTCCTCAGAATAGGATTAAATGAAGACATCTGTTGAAAGTAAATGATTGGGAAGTGTCGAGATGTTTGATACTTGGGGGAAAAAGCTGCTGAAATCCTGAAAATGTGGTAGGATGTAAAAGAAAACCGAATGGAGTTTAAAGTACATGGATTTCTAGGTTTTTAATCAGAATAATGCCTTTCTCTAACTTTTAACATGCAGAAACTGACAAGGTGAATTTAGAAGTGATATAGACTTTTAATTGGCATGGATTAAGCACAAAAATCAATAGCACAAGGAGAAAATTACTGGTAAATGTTGGTTTTATGGTGCTTAGAAAGAAAACACCGAGAGGAACTTCAACACAAGTGTGGATGTTCAAAGCACGGTTAGAGAAGTGGTTCAGTATGTATGAGGTTCTTGGTAATATTTCATGAAATTTTAATCTGCTTGGTAGCAGTAGTCTATGCAAAGTAACCATTTTTTAAAGTAAGAGGGTTAAGTTGATATTTATTGAAAATAGGGTTTTGTATTGATATGTAATAATATACTGAAAAAAATCTCAGATAATTAATTGCCTTACATAGAAAAGAATAATTTATATTTGAGAAAATAGTTAAAGTACTTAGTATAACATTAAATTGTTTTTCATCAGGAAGAATGTCTATTCAATTAGGAAAATAAAATATTCTTTGTTGTAACAAGCCAAAAATCAAATTTAGCAGCAATACCTCTATTTGCTAAGACAAAGCTGAACCAATTCATTAATCATTTTTATTCTACTTTAATAAAATAGTAACTATGTATGTTGTAAATAACTGATGAATAAAAATGTTTAGCTTTAACCTCTGGAACATTATGCATGAAAGTGAAGAAAATACATAGAAATTGTACAGAATCTCAAAGCATATGTCAGAAGAAAATTACCTTAATTTTTTGAAAGAAAGATGATATCATAGCTTCATGATCAATTAAGTTTGACATATATGTATTGTTCTGCTTCATGTAGTAGGTCCATAGGGTGTTTGGGATTAATCATACAAAGATTCTATTTCTTTTATCAGCTTGCTGTGTAACCTTGGGTATTACTTAAACTTTCTGAGATTCAGTGCCTCTTTCTTTTGTATAATGGTAACAATATTTATCCCTTAAAGCTATTGAGAAGATTAAATCGTTTCATGCAATAAATATGTGAAAATATCAAGTAATGGTATCTTTCACATGGCAGATAGTAAAATAATATTAGCCAACTCCCTTCCTTCTCTCATTTGTCCAACACACTTAATTTTCCCCTCTTCCTGCAGAGCAAGTGTTGAACAGGAGACAGCCTGTGGAGCTACACAGTTCCCTGGTGTCATGATTGATATTGCTTTCCTTATAAAAGCAACCCTCTTGGGCACAGTGAAATGAAAATGCTGACACTCCTAGTCAATGAGGAAGGAGGCAGGAGGTTAAATGAGAATAATATTAATTTTTGCAGGTAATACCCATGTCCAAAAATTATTTTAAAATGGAAACTAATGAAATTAATTGTGATGTGAAATAAGCCTCTGAGTTTTTTGGTTGACTTAAAAAGAACACTCAGGGGCTTCCCTGGTGGCGCAGTGGTTGAGAGTCCGCCTGCCGATGCAGGGGACACGGGTTCGTGCCCCGGTCCTGTCCAGGAAGATCCCACGTGCTGCGGAGTGGCTGGGCCCATGAGCCATGGCCGCTGAGCCTGCGCGTCCGAAGCCTGTGCTCCACAACGGGAGAGGCCACAACAGTTAGAGGCCCACGTACCGCAAAAAGAACTCAGCATACCACATGATCATCATCAGGATGTGTTTGCCTGATGGCTCTAACATTAAGGCTACTACCAGAAAAAAAGAAATGGACTGGTTCTGTATCTTTAAATGTATGATCTCTCTTGTACGTGCTTTTCTCACAGCTGAGAGATAACTCCCTGAGTGTGTTTATTCTACAGCCAGCATTCCTAACACCTCCTCAAAGGCAACGAATAATCAAACTCTTAGAAACTCAAAGGAGGCTCACAGATTCAAGGTGCATGCACTCATGTCGAAAATCCTTTAAACTAGCACTAACGTGTTTCAGAAATAGGATCATTTGGTGATCCTGATAGCAGACTGGGAAATGACAAGGGCAAGGAAAATACTCCATCAGCATTGACATATTTCTCATTTCCCAGGCCAGATTACTTTTAGATCATCTACTTCTGTGAACTGGGTACCACAAACCAATCTGTGACTTGGCACTCACCCCCACCCCATATGTTGATGAGAAACAATTTTCTCATCACCATTTTTCTCGTAACCAAATAAAATGCCTATTTTATACAAAACTTCTAATTGCCTAAAAAGAAAGTGTGGTCTCTCAGACTTACCCTCCTGCTAGCAAACAAGGCTTTCTATTTTTCCTCCCTATTTTTAGAGATGGGGGCCTGATCCCCAACAAAATAAGAAAATAAAGTTTCAAAAGAATCAGTAATGTTTGGAAGAATTGGATGAGGAATCATTAAAGGGTATTTCACAAAGATTAGATGTTACAGTTGTGTAGCCTGCATCCAGGTAAATGAGAATTGTGGATTTGATTTATAAGGTACAAACGGTGTATTTAGAATGTTACAGAAATTCAAAGGCTTTTTAATTGTAAATATTACATTGATTATGCATTGTGCATATTTCATCAAAGCTAGATATTCTAGTGCACAGCTAAATTATAGTTTTTATTTTCACATATTGTCATGTCAATATTATCTATACTCTTATATATGGAGTAAAGGTAATATTGATGTTCCCATCTATATTTTTAGAAAAGTTTACTATAAATTCAGTTATCTCTACAAATCTTTAACTGAAATTCACTTTTTCCCTTCTCCCAAATATCAGGTGTAAGAGCAACTTATATTCACTTCTGTAATTACAGAAGAGCAACTTATATTCACTTCTGTAATTACAATCATGTTGAACTTTGTCTATCTTACTTACTAGAGGTAAGATTCTTGAGTACGGGCTATGTCTTTTTTATCTTTGTATCTTCAGTGACTAGCACAGTCACACAATATTGATTGGTACTTCATTTTGATCCATATGATTCTTGAGGAGATAAGTTAGTGAAAGAAATATCATTTAGGAAACTCTTCTATTAAACACAATCTTAAACAAAATAAACTTCTGACTCTTTCATTTAGTTAATAGTATTTCAAGGCACCCAAAACACTTTATTTCATGGTTGCTTTTGATCTGAAAATGTTCTGCTTGTAAAGAGATGCCTTATTTTCCGTTATATTTGGATTTTATATATTACCTTTTATGACTTTCTATAATTCAAACTACTTGATACTCAAAAAACCCAAAAAACAAAAAACAAACAGAAGTTAGTCATCTGCTGTTCAAGCTCATTTAATGTTCCAGAGTGTAAGATTTCAATCAGTGATCTGCAAATTAAGTAGTGGTAACCAGTTACTTGAATTAAGTGAGAATGCATCATTTACTCTTAGACATTCATTAGGTCTTGGCCTTCTGTTTCTAATAAGAGTAGGAAGGTTGTATAGAAATACTGAAGACTGGGGAGAAAGAAGTCAAATCATGCAGTTATTCATAGAAACAGCTTCCTAATTGAGAATGAAAAACACTGATCTCTCCTCTCTCTCTCTGCTCCTTCTCTCTCTCCCTCTCTCTCTCTCTCTCTCTCTGTCTCTCTCGATATCTTTTACATTACTCCAGAAGTGGATTTTAAGATCATTTAGATACAGTAGCTCTTGCCATGTTTGTGGTGGAAAGAGAAGTAGCAGCAAAAAGAGTTCAATCATCTTCAATTCATAATGCACATCACTACATTTCACATTTCAAATATTATTTCATAGTTATAACACCTCCACATTCTATATACTCCAGGTCTGTAAATATTTTAAATCACACACATCACTCCAAGATATTAGCAAAGGAAGTTGTCTCCCCCCTGGATTTGTGAATTTGTTTCCTATTGCTAATGTAAAACTTACCACAAATTTAGTAGCTTAAAACACACAAATGGGGCTTCCCTGGTGGCGCGGTGGTTGAGAGTCCGCCTGCCGATGCAGGGGACATGGGTTCGTGCCCCGGTCTGGGAAGATCCCACATGCCGCGGAGCGGCTAGGCCCGTGAGCCATGGCCGCTGAGCCTGCGCATCCGGAGCCTGTTCTCCGCAACGAGAGAGGCCACAACAGTGAGAGGCCCGCGTACCGCAAAAACAAACAAACAAAAAAAAGCACACAAATGTTTTGTTTTTCAGTTCTAGAGGTCAGAACTATAAAAACAAGAAGTCAGCAGAGCTCTGTTCTTTCTGGAAGCTACAGGGGATAATATGTTTTCTTGCCCGGCATAGTTTGTCGATACTATCTGTACTGGCTTGTGGCTCCTTCTTCACATTATGCCAAACCCCTGGCTGATACTACTGCTTCTCTCTAATAAGAACCCTTGTAATTACTTTGGACCCAGTTATACGATTCAGGATAATCTTTCAATCTGAAGATCTTTAACTGGTGCACACCTGCGAGGTCCTATTTACCATGTAAGGTAACATATTTATAGGTTCTGGCACTTAGAGCATGGGCACCTTTAGTGGGCCATTATACAGACTGTCACATTATGGTTTTGGATATTATACAAAAGGTATAGTAGAAAATGAACTGTTAAGATATACATACATATTTTCATATCATAGGATCACTCAAGAATAGATGTGATCATATATATTATGTGGTTAAGTAATATGCTTGACAATATGTTCTCTACTTTAATACCCCTACCATTTGATTATATATCTTATACTTGAATAATTCCACTAATAGGCTTGTAATGAGCTAAAAACTGTTGCCTGGGAGATGATATGCATCATAAGACATGTAAAGAATTAAAATTCATGTGAAAATTTAATGTTCCAATAACCTAAGATTTCACCTAAGGAGACTAGAGAAATAAGAGCAATAGAAGCCTGAATCTGGTAGAAGAAAACTAATAGAAATAGAACAAAATCAAATATTCAAAACAGAAAAAAAAATCAAACATACAAAAGAAAACAAAGCCAGTATATGGCTTTTTGAAAATATTGATAAATTTTATGAGCCTCTAGCTAGGCTAACCAAGAAAACATAGAGAAAAGCCACAAATTACCAATATCAAAAATGCAAGAGATGATCATCAGTATTGATAACAAGGACATTAAAAGTATAATAAATATGTTACAAACAATGCTATGCCCACAAATATGATAACTTACATAAAATAGACTAATTCCTTGAAGGAGACAAACTAGCAAAACTCACAAAAGGAGAAATAAATAATATTAATGTGCCTATATCTATTAAGGAAATTAAAGCAATAGTTAATAACTAGCCAAAAAAGAAGTTATTTGGCCTAGATGGTTTTATTCATGAATTCTACCAAGCATTTAAGGAAGAAATGATACCAATTCTAACAATCATTTCCAAAAAAAAAGAAAAAAAAAAAAGAATCAGAGGTAAATTTTCTAACTCATTAAACTCATTAAATGAGATCAGGATTACCCTAATATCAAAATCAGATAAATATATTACAAGAAAGTAAAACTACAAATAAATATATTTCATGAACATAGTTACAAAAATCCTTAATAAAATATTGGTAAATAGAATCCAACAATACATAAAACATGTATACACCATGGCCAATGGGATTTATTCCAGATATACAAGACTGATTCCACACTTGAGAACCAAGCAGTGCAGTCTACCATATCTACATACAAAAGAAAAATTATATGATAACATCAATTGATGAAGATAAAGAATTTTGTAATATCCAACACCCATCCATGATAAAAACTCTCAGCAAGTTTAGAATAGAAAGAAAGTTACTCATTTTGATTCAAAAAAATTATAAAACCTACAGCTAACATATTTAATTGTGAGAAACTGTATGCCTTACCACTGACAAGGTGAAAGCAGTAAGGATTTCCTCTCTCCCCACTCCTATTCAACACCATACTGGAAGAACTGGCTAATGCAGTAAGAAAAAAATAATAATAAAAGTTATTTAGATTATGGGGGAAGAAATAAAGCCGTCTCTATGTAGGAAACCACAAAGAATCAACAAAAATTTCCTCAGACTAATAAGTTACTGCAATGAAATTATAAGATTCAAGGCAAAATACAGGCAAATAATCATCATATATACTAGCAATAAGCTATGGGAATTTGAAATTAAACACATACCATTAACAATTGGAATCAGAATAATTAAATACTTAGCTATAAATCTAATAAAATATATACAAGATTTATACCCAGAAAACTACTGATGAAAATGCTGATGAAAAAAATCAAAGTAGATCTATATTAATGGAAAGCTATTCCATCTTCATGGATTGGAAATCTCTATAACATAGTCAAGGTGTCGATTCTTCCCAACTTGATTCCAACCTGAAGGTCAAGCTCCTTATTAGTCTCTTCACAGAGAAACATTTACAATCACAGCACATATCTAGGAGGTCTTTACTTCCCTCAGATTAAGAATTCTCTTGCCAAAGTCAGTCTTTGTTTCCCTGTATAAACTCTTACTTATTTATCAAAGTTACCATTTCTATACACAGTTCTGAGCCTGGATGTTACCTCCTACCCACAAATATTTCCCAAATTCTAAGTAATTTTAGTAGATCAGGAAATCCTTCAGAACAGCATATGATAGTGGTGGGGAAGGGAAACCAACTAAAGCTCTATAGCCCAAGATGGACATAGATTCTCTCATTCCAGTGTTCAGTGAGATGATCCCACCATTGTGTACTGTCAGCCTGTCTTTCTCATTAGCTATTTTATTTCTTAGATTAAAAAAATATACAGGCACATATCAGAAAGAAAATGATTCCTGGGGTAGTTAAGAAATAAATCTTGAAGATAAAAATAATACTTCAATAGCTTTATAATTAGCAATTTGAATTTTTTCCTTACTCTTGAATCAATAGGAACAATTATTGTGCACTATACTTATTTGATCTCTTTCTGATCCTCTTCAGAAGCTACATGATTAAGAAGAGGAAGGCCACAGTACTGCCCAGTAGCTGCTTCTTGATTAATAAGAAAAATCTCTGAAACTCCTGTTTTAGTAAGAACAATAAATTATTTGTGTTAGCGTTCCTTTTTCTCCATCTTCTGTAGTAAAACAAAGACTATATCCTGTACTGCTAGCTTTATTATTATTTTAATCATAATTATCAGGCAAAATTTACTCAATTATTTATAGAAAAAATGCCTCAATTACTTAAAGACAGCCACAATGACCTCTGAGTTTGAACTTCTTTTAAGGTTTAAATGTTGCATTTGCTTAGATTTTATTCTTTTTTAATTTAAATGTTCAAATAAATTCTGACAAAGCTCAGAGCAGAATGGAAAATTCCATATTTCTTTCATATGCAATAACTCTATTAATAAAGTCTTATTTTGCATTAGATTTACTGGAACCGTATTGCATTATTCATCTCTATTGACTGATTGTGAGCTACGACTTGTAAATCATCTTTATATCTGTACTTGTTTAGATAATGTCCTCTAAGCTTAAAATAAACAGTTAATATTTTGGACCAAAGGGCAAGAATAGATATTTATGTCTATTAAATATATTTCAAATCAGCTCATTATTCCAGCTTATAGTCTCTTGGTTTTTGTCATGTCTGGTGATCATTATTCTTCTCTGTCTATAACATTTCAAAAATTTGATGCAACTGTCTTCATTCATGTCTTAGATTAAAATATTAAACAAAAAAAGACTGAAGACAAGATGCTGTGCCACATTCTCAAAATATGTTTCTAAGTTAACCAATTACATATATATATCTACTTGTATCATATTATACCAGTAGGTTCAGCTCCTTTGTATCCACAAATATTATCATAAACTCCTTGATGAAATATTGCTGCAATCTGGATAATTATACTATCAAACTTCCATCAATTAGTTGACTAGTATTTATAAGTAAGATATGTTAATCTGATGGGCCTTTCCATATATAGAAATTATTTGTCATGTTTTATTTTGGTAAAGTCAATTCAAAAATTTTCCCAAGATAAACGTTGCAAATTGTAATTAATTAATTGTAATATTAATGTCAAGGAAAAAAATTCACTCAAAAATGTAACATATGTATGTATCAATAGTCCTTATATTATTTAATTTTAAAAGCTCTCATATATAGCAGGCAGAATTTTGCTTTATTGCTTTCACTACCTGGTATCATGCCTATGTTATGATATGCTATGTTATAAGCAAAAGGGACTTTGCAGATATCGTTAAGTTCACTGATCATTTGACTAGGGGTAAGACAAGAATAAAGACACAGACCTACTAGAGAATGGACTTGAGGATATGTGGAGGGGGAAGGGTGAGCTGTGACAAAGTGAGGGAGAGGCATGGACGTATATACACTACCAAACGTAAGGTAGATAGCTAGTAGGAAGAAGCTGCATAGCACAGGGAGATCAGCTCGGTGATTTGTGACCACCTGGAGGGTGGGATAGGGAGGGTGAGAGGGAGGGAGACACAAGAGGGAAGAGATATGGGAACATATGTATATGTATAACTGATTCACTTTGTTATAAAGCAGAAACTAACACACCACTGTAAAGCAATTATACCCCAATAAAGATGTTAAAAAAATAATAATAAAAAAATTCAAAGCCAAAAAGAAAAAACAAACAAAAAAGAACATGACCCAATTTTGTTCCTTTTTTATAGCTGAGTAATATTTCATTGTACATATGTATCATATCTTCTTTATCCATTCATCTGTTGATGGACGTTTTGGTTGTTTCCATGTCCTGGCTATTGTAAATAGTGCTGCAAAGAACAGTGGGGTGCATGTGTCTTTTGAACTATGGTTCTCTCTGGGTATATGCCCAGTTGTGGAATTGCTGGGTCATGTGGTAATTCTATTTTTAGTTTTTTTAAGGAACCTCCATACTCTTCTCTAGAGTGACTGCATCAATTTACATTCCCACTAACAGTTCAAGAGGGTTTCCTTTTCTCCACACTCGCTCCAGCATTTATTGTTTGAAGATTTTGTGATAATGGCCATTTTGCCTGGTGTGAGGTGCTATCTCATTGTAGTTTTGATTTGTATTTCTCTAATAATTAGTGATGTTGAGGAGCTTTTGCTGTGTTTCTTGGCCATCTGTATGTCTTCTTTGGAGAAATGTCTATTTAGGTCGTCTGTCCATTTTTTGATTGGGTTGTTTGTTTTTTTTAATTTTGAGCCACATGAGCTGTCTGTATATCTTGGAGATTTATCCTTTGTCAGTTGCTTCATTTGGAAATATTTTCTCCCATTCTCAGGGTTGCCTTTTCATCTTCTTTATGGCTTCCTTAGTTGTGCCAAAGCTTTTACGTTTCAGTTGTTTATTTTAGTTTTTATTTCCATTTCTCTAGGAGGTGGGTCAAAAAGGATCTTGTTGTGATTTATGTCATAGAGTGTTCTGCCTATGTTTTCCTCTAAGAGTTTTATAGTGTCTGGCCTTACATTTAGATGTTTAACCCACTTTGAGTTTATTTTTGTGTATGGTGTTAGGGAGTGTTCTAATTTCATTCTTTAACATGTAGCTGTCCAGTTTTCCCAGCAACATTTATTGAAGATGTTGTCTTTTCTCCATTGTATATTCTTCCCTCCTTTATCAAAGATAAGGTGACCATATGTGCATGGATTTATCTCTGGGCTTTCTACCCTGTTCCAGTGATCTATATATCTGCTTTTGTGCCAGTAGCATGCTATCTTGATTACTGTAGCTTTGTAGTATCGTCTGAAGTCAGGGAACCTGATTCTTCCAGGTCGATTTTTTGTCTTAAGACTGCTTTGACTATTCGGAGTCTTTTGTCTTTCCATATAAATTGTGAATTTTTTTGTTCTAGTTCTGTGAAAAATATCATTGGTAGTTTGATAGGAATTGCATTGAATCTGTAGATTGCTTTGGGTAGTAGAGTCATTTTCACAATGTTGATTCTTCCAATCAAAGAACATGGTATATCTCTCCATCTGTTTGTATCATCTTTAATTTCTTTCATCAGTGTCTTATAATTTTCGGTGCACAGGTCTTTTGTCTCCTTAGGTAGGTTTATTCCTAGGTATTTTATTCTTTTTATTGCAATGGTAAATGGGAGGGACTCCTTAATTTCTCTTTCAGATATTTCATCATTAGTGTATAGGAATGCAAAAGATTTCTGAGCATTAATTTTGTATCCTTCTACTTTACCAAATTCATTTATTAGCACTAGAAGTTTTTTGGTAGAGTCTTTGGGATTCTCTATGTATAATATCATGTCATCTACAAACAGTGACAGCTTTACTTCTTTTCTGATTTGTATTCCTTTTATTTCTTTTTCCTTTCTGATTGCTGTGGCTAAAACTTCCACTACTATGTTGAATTATAGTGGTGAGGGTGGACAACCTTGTCTTCTTCCTGATCTTAGTGGAAATTGTTTCACTTTTTCACCATTGAGGATGATGTTGGCTGTGGGTTTGTCATATATGGCCTTTATTATGTTGAGGAAAGTTCCCTGTATGCCTACTTTCTGCAGGGTTTTCATCATAAATGGGTGTTGAATTTTGTTGAAAGCATTCTCTGCATCGATTGAGATGATCATATGGTGTTTCTCCTTCAATTTGTTAATATGGTGTATCACATTGATTGATTTGCGTATACTGAAGAATCCTTCCATTCTTGGGATAAATCCCACTTGATTATGGCATATGATCCTTTTAATGTGCTGTTGGATTCTGTTTGCTAGTATTTTGTTGAGGATTTTTGCCTCTATGTTCATCAGTGTTATTGGCCTGTAGTTTTCTTTCTTTGTGACATCTTTGTCTGGTTTGGGCATCAGGGTGATGGTGACCTCGTAGATGAGTTTGGGAGTGTTCCTCCCTCTGATATATTTTAGAAGAGTTTAAGAAGGATAGGCATTAGCTCTTCTCTAAATGTTTGATAGAATTCTCCTGGGAATCCATCTGGTCCTGGGCTTTTGTTTGTTGGAAGATTTTTAATCACAGTTTCAATTTCAGTGCTTATAAATGGTCTGCTTATATTTTCTATTTCTTCCGGGTTCAGTCTCAGAAGGTTGAGATTTTCTAAGAATTTGTCCATTTTATACAGGTTGTCCATTTTATTGGCATATACTTCTTTGTAACAATCTCTCATAATCCT
The DNA here is from genome assembly GCF_003031525.2 of Neophocaena asiaeorientalis asiaeorientalis. Classification (NCBI taxonomy): domain Eukaryota; kingdom Metazoa; phylum Chordata; class Mammalia; order Artiodactyla; family Phocoenidae; genus Neophocaena; species Neophocaena asiaeorientalis. The sequence goes on from NW_020175665.1 coordinate 235,968, forward strand.
TGGTATTTCTGCTGTGTCAGTTGTTACTTCTCCATTTTCTTTTCTAATTCTCTTCATTTGAGTCTTCTCTTTTTTTTTCTTGATGAGTCTGGCTAATGGTTTATCAATTGCATTTATCTTCTCAAAGAACCAGTTTTTAGTTTTATTGAGATTTGCTATTGTTTCCTTCATTTATTTTTCATTTATTTCTGACCTGATCTTTATGATTTCTTTCCTTCTGCTAACTTTGGGTTTTTTTTCATTCTTCTTTCTCTACTTGCTGTAGGTGTAAGGTTAGGTTGTTTATTTTAGACGTTTCTTGTTTCTTGATGTAGGATTGTATTGCTATAAACTTCCCTCTTAGAACTGCTTTCGTTGTCTCCCATAGGTTTTGGAACGTTGTGTTTTTATTGTCATTTGTTTCTAGGTATTTTTTGATTTCCTCTTTGATTTCTTCAGTGATCTCTTGGTTATTAAGCAGTGAATTGTTTAACCTCCATGTGCTTGTACTTTTTACAGATTATTTCCTGTAATTGATGTCTAGTCTCATAGTGTTGTCAGAAAAGATACTTGATACAATTTCAATTTTCTTACATTTACCAAGGCTTGATTTGTGACCCACAATATGATCTATCCTGGAGAATATTCCATGAGCACTTGAGAAGAAAGTGTCTTCTATTGTTTTTGGATGGAATGTCCTATAAATAAAACACTAAAGAATCCACAAATAATTTATTTAAAATAACAAGAAAGTTTTAAAATCAATGTAACAATAATGCACCATGTACCAGAATAAAAAGTAAAACATACTTTAAAAATTTCTCTACTTATACATGCAATATATTTATAAAAATCTTACCAAAAATGTGAATTCTAATTACTAGGAATTTATACAATTTTTTTAAAAAACCAAAATCATCAGAAATATACATACTCATAAATAAGAAGAGTTAATTTAGTAAGAATATTAGTTTTCCACAATTATTCTATTGATAAAATCCAATACCGATTAAATTGTCCAAAGAATGTTCATGGAATTTAAAAGGCTGATTGTACACATTTTTACCTATGAGCTGTGGTTCAAAAAAATAAAACTTTCTTTCTGTTCTTCAGGTTTATCACAGCATTATAAATGTAAAGGTAGTTTTTTTTAAATTGTAAACCAAAATAGCATTTGAAATATTAATATTCTTCATTTCTAAGTAGTTTTAGAGAAAAAAAGTGTATATTGGTAAGAACTATGAGGTTTTGAAGCTTTAAATTGCATATTTAAAATCAGTTTAATCTTGTTTTGAATATAACATCTTCTTACTATGATTGCATTCCTAATGGAGGATCAAATTGGGATATTTATTAATTTTGTGGTTGTACTTCACTTGATAAAATTCTGCAAAATCATTGGTTATGTGTTTATCTGTACTTTTAGAGCTATTTTATGAATTTAACTGTGATTTTTCCAATAACAATATGTTAGTTTTAACACTACAGTTTTAGTTTGAGAAAATAATGCAGTTCACATAGATTCCAAATATATCAGTGTTTTATGTTTTGGGTGCTTATATTTAAAGCCAGATCACTTTAATACTTAACCAATTATAATTCATTTCTCAAATATTGTCTGCAGTTAGTGGTAAAGACAGAAAATATGTGAGGTCAAACTGAAAACTTGGGAAATCTAATTCAGATATTTTCCTTGAGCCAATATCAAATTAAAGTTCTCTCAACCTTTTATAATTAAAATGTAATATTGTGTGGAGCAGTGCAATCAAACAGCAAAGCAGATGGTAACAGAGGAGATAAAAATTAATCCTTAACCACTTGTTGAGTCATGGGCTATAGTTTCAATTTTAAATAAGCATTATTATAAAGTACCAAATTCACTAATGGAAATATTCATGTTTCCCCAAAGTCAATCAAGAATTGAAAGTATATGTTATCTTACCTATAAAATTTCATGCACTCTAGGAAATATCATAGTGAATGTTCATAAATTATCTCTCATGTAATCATATAGCTATGATCATAGGTTATCCAAAGAACACCTCTGATTAGGTCACTTTGCATTTTAAAACTCTTAAATAAGTACTCATTCAATTATACACAAAGTTTCTCCACCTTGGCCCTATTAAAATTTTGGGTCAGATATTACATTGTTGGGAGGGTTGTCCTATGCATTGTATGGCTATTTAGTGGCATCTCTGGTTTCTATCTGCTAGATACTACTAGCAACACCTACTTCATTTTGCAACGATCAAAAATGTCTCCACACACTGCCAAATGTCACCTGGAAGGCAATATTACCCCCAGTTGGGAAGCACTCACTTATAGCATAAAGTTGAAGTTATTTAGCATAATGTCTATGCCCATGGTGAACTTTAACACATTTATTATCACTCCCTTCCTAGATTTTTGCTTCATAAACAAAAATGGATTTTGCTTAATCCTCTGTTTTTCTGCATACACTCTGTGATTTCCACTAATGTGTGTTCACTTCTGCTCTCCCTTCCATCTAATCCAGCTTTGTGACCACGTCACCTTGCAATACAATAGCATCTTTTAGAACTTGACTCAAAAAAACAAAAATAAAAAACAAAACAAACAAAACAAAAACTCTCAAAGAGGTTTTTCTAATGCACCAAAGATAGGTTAAGTGCTTTGCTTTGGGGCTTAGTGACTGGCATGGGTCTATCTCTGATTTTGCACTCAACCACTTTGCAGTCAAGTCTGAGCAGAGAGAGAAATAACTCAGGTCATTTAACCCAAACATCTAGCTCCACAGACAAATTCTGGATATTATTCAAATAAATAATTATGGAAATAAACCAGAAAGATGATTTGCCAGCAATACTAAATTTAGTTAGTATAGTTTAGTACTAAACACTAAATTTAGTGTTCCCTATATATTATTTACCTATTTATATCTATCTATCTATTTATCTGTCTAGTATATATTCATCTATCCATCCATCATCTATCTACATTTTTTTTCTAAATGTAATTGTCTCCAGTTACAGAGAGTAATGGTGATGCTATACACTCATATACTGACGCACTAATGCACACCACGCACATATCCTCCACTCATGCACACCCATTTCATACATCAAGTCATTGTGTTGTGTGTGGTTCTTCTGGTACCTGTGAAAATTTGTATTCACCCACAAGTATTCCCATACCCTAAGGAATGCAGCATTAAATAGCATCATAACAGGTATGGAAAAATGCTTCAGAAAAATGAAAACACTTTTTTTCCTTTCTTTTTAACATGATGCTTCACAATTTAATTTTTCACTGAGCCCCACAAATTAGGTGGACCTCCTTCCAGATGTATGAAAGTTTAATTAGGAAAATCAAAACATCACTACCCAAATTGGTATATCCACTATGGATAACAGTATGAAGGTTCCTTAAAAAACTAAAAACAGAACTACCACATTACCCAGCAATCCCACTCCTTGGCATATACCCGGAGAAAACTATAATTCAAAAAGACACATGTGCCCCAATGTTCATTGCAGCACTATTTACAATAGCCAGGACATGGAAGCAACCTAAATGTCCATAAACAGAGGAATGGATAAAGAAGATGTGGTACATATATACAATGGAATATTACTCAGTCATGAAAAGAGTGCCTTTTGCAGAGATGTGGATAGACCTTGGTCATACAGAGTGAAGTAAGTCAGAAAGAGAAAAACAAATATATATCACTTATATGTGGAATCTAGAAAAATGGTACAGATGAACTTATTTGTAAAGCAGAAATAGAAACACAGATGTAAAGAACAAACTTATGGATACTAAGGGGGAAGGTGGGGCTGGGATGAATTGGAAGATTGAGATTGACATATACACACTATTGATGCTATGTATAAAATAGATAACTAATGAGAACCTACTGTATAGCACAGGGAACTCTATTCAATGCTCTGTGGTGACCTAAATGAGAAGGAAGTCTAAAAAAGAGGGGATATATGTATATGTATAATTGATTCACTTTGCTGTACATCAGAACACAACACAATACAACATTGTAAAGCAACTATACTCTAATAAAAATTAATTTAAAAAATCACTATCACTTAAGCTCTGAACATTTTTATTATCTTGTTTTGGTAATAGCATTAAAGGGCTTATTTAAGTGTTTGAATTTTAAACCAAAAGTTTGAAGGTTATATACAAACAGATGGTAGCATTATAGTCCATTGATCTTTTATGTTCAATATTGTTTTCAAATTTTTAATAGCATATAAAATGAATGAACTACAGTTGCATGCATCAATGTAAATATTTCAATAAGAAAATTCTTAGTTTGAGATGTTATGAGTCATGTACCAAAATGTTCATTGCAGCTCTATTTACAATAGCCAACACATGGAAGCAACTGAAGTGTCCATCAACAGAAGAATGGATAAAGAAGATGTGGCACATATATACAATGGAATATTACTCAGCCATAAAAAGGAAAGAAACTGAGTTATTTGTAGTGAGGTGGATGGACCTAGAGACTGTCATACAGAGTGAAGTAAGTCAGAAAGAGAAAAACAAATACCATATGCTAACTCATATATATGGAATCTTCTTAATTTTTATAGCTCAATCTAATTTATATGACCCTATAAAGCTTCCTATTTTACTTGCCTGAATTGCTAAGGTTCAATTCATGTAAACACGAATTTTCATTAGAAAATCACAAAATGTGTCATAAAAAGAGGAAACGTAATCTCATAATTGCTAGACTATGTGAAAAATTAACATCATTATATAAAAAATTAGGCATAGAAATAAATGCTAATATCAATAAGTACCTTTTTCTTAATTATTTTAATAACATGATTATTTCACACTATTATTTCTTACTAAGATATTTTCCTTTTTAAGACCTCATATTAGTTTTGTATTTGCAGAGCTAATTATGCACACAAAATCGAGTAGCTGGTAGGGACTCAAAATATATTCTCACTTCAGGTATAAGAAAGTTAAAGTATGTAATATTTGTCACTCTGTGACTGGCTTGTTTTAATAAGCATAATATCCTCTAGGTTCATCCATGCTGTCACATATGTTAGAGTTGTCTTCTTTTTTAAGTGTGAATAATATTCCATCATATATGTATATATGATGGAATATATATATATTTATATATATATATATATACATATATCACAATTTCTTTATCCATTTGTCTGTCAGTGGACATTTAGGTTGTTTTCATATCTTGGCTACTGCAGGTTCAATAGGTATGATATTCAGTTATGCAAGATAAACACACTCTAGAGATCTGCCTATAGTTAATATTGTATTGTGCACATAAAAATTTAAAAGGGTAGATCACATGTTAAGTGTTTTTATCCCAATAAACAAACAAATAAAAAGCAAATTATTTAATTAATTAACAATAGTTTCGATGTTATTTCTCTCAAAAATCTTGCTTATTTTGGATAATATGTTTTGTTTTTCAATCTTCTTTGTCTGATACTAATATATCTACTCCAACAATTCTTCTCCCCCTCAATACCCTCACCCATGTTAGCCTAGTATAACTTTGTTCATATTTTACTTTTAACCCAGTTGTATTTTAATTCATAAAATTCATTCCTGTGGTCAGAATATAGTTTGCGTGTCTATTATATTTTTGATATGGATATTATGTTCATGTTTTAAATATTTCAATTTATAGAGAGAAGTTTGTGTTATTTTTGAGTGTCTATGAGTTATTTTATTTCTTCCCAGTAAATGTCTTCATTTCACCCTTCTCTTAGTCCTAGCTCAATAGGAAACACTGATTAGATTGTTGAATGCAATTTCCTCTCTCAAGGGTAACCTTTAAATAGTTGAATTCTTCTTTGTTCAATCATGAGTATGTGCTTCTTTGGAAAATCTTGAAATTCTGGAATTTTTCTGGAAATGATAGACCAGCAGTTGGGAAAATCATGAGGTTTTGTTCTTGTCTATAAATAAAAAGCTAGATGACACATACCTATTTGTTGAGGTTGGAGAAGAACTCTATTTCTTACCAGCATCTTCAAGCAAAAGCAGGAGAAAAGATATATTTTCTCCCTAGTCAGAGATTCTGCCTGGAAATTCAGACCTCCTCAAAACTACTAGGGGCAATAGTAGAGTAATCTACCTTAGTATATAAGAGCAAATTATCAAAGAAACTAATAAATTTAACCCAGACATATTAAATGAATTGTAACATGACAATAAGTTTATTCCAAGAATGTGAAAAAGATACGATTAATTTAACCATTAACACACATCATTACATTACTAAGAGTGAAGATGCTTTTATCAATAGGTGACAGAAAGTATTTGTGTTAATGACTGATAAAATTCTAATTAATTATAATTATAAAAACTCTACATAAGATAGGACACACTGACAAATATGTGTTGGATGTACAAGGTAGGGTAAACCTAAAAAGAAATTTATATATAAAAGTCAATTGTAGGAGATTTTTCCTGGGAGGTACATGGCATTCTGATGTGAAATAGACCAGAGATCCTGGGGAGGGGACCCCACAGATCTCTTGAAAATTGTAATTTAGGACCAGAGAAGGGAAATTTTCTGATCCTTGACAGCCTGTCGCTGGGCAACCAGATCTTTCTGGGTCGCTTATTAAAAATCTTGCTTGTTCTTCAAGAAATATTCTGATACTAAATATCTGCATTTATTAAAACCTTCTAAAATTGTATTTTAACTCCAAAATTCATAAAAACTGAAATAACTCTTGTACCTCTGAAAATATAATCAAAATAAGACTCTAGACAAAATTACAATGGCTTTCAAAGTTATTCATCTGTATCTTTTCTTTTAAATTTATTGTCTAGTATAGCATAAAATTCTTTTTATCATTATAATTCCATGTTTTACATCCCATAATATTCCCTGAAAGGATATAAACTATTTATGCTCTGTTTTAAGGTAAATATTACTCTATATGTTAGCAGAGAATATCACTTTTATCTATTAGGGAAAAAATAATTCTAAGATATTTTTACTAAAAGTAAAGGAAATTACCAATGACTTTTTAAAATATAATTTTAGAGAGAAGACTTCTCTCTGTTTTCTTCTTCTCTGACAACATTCAAATTTTTGTTAAAAAATATTACCAAATTTCTCTTCCTTTGGAATGTGGTATAATTAATCATATCAATTCTAGAATCAGAAAATATTAAGGGGAAAGGTAGTCTTATTTTAAGTCTAGATAGTCTGTCATGGAAAACATTTCACGTTAGTATTTCTCATCTTGCCAGCATGAAAGGGGATGAAAAGCCAGGTTAAGAAACAATTCATTTGTCCAAATGCTATGCAAAACATTCAGGTCAATTGTTTCACGTCTCCCCTATCCATCAAACTGCAATATAAGATAGTGCTATTAAAAATATTCTTTTCAAAAGAAGACCACTGATTCTCTTGGATGCTTTCTTCAATACACTGATAGCTTTTACTTTATTTCTCAGATTAATTGAATTTTGTCTAGTAGATTTATTTTTAGAATGTAAAAACAGTATCTTTAGAGAGGAGTTTATTCAATTATAGTTGCATGTAACCTTTGGATTTATTTATATCAACTGTAGATATTGTTTGTGTTTGTTTTCAGTGATGTAGAACCATCTTAGATTTATGTGGCAAAACAGGTAAGGAAATGTCATTGTGTAACAACTTTAGCCCTTATAACCTCTCATTCAGGAGAACTCTTTTAAAAGTGGGAGTGAAAATAAACGAGCCTAATACTTGTGAAGGCACATATTTAAATGGTTCTGATGCTTTATATTTTGAATTTATAAAAGTGGGATCATACAATATGTGAACTTTGGTGTCTGGATCCTTTCATTGCCATCAATGTGATCAAGGTTCATTTATATCACTACTTCATTCTTTTTGTATGGTTGAATAATATTCCATACTATATTATATATTTTTATCCATTCATCAGTTGGACATTTTGGTTATTTTCAGATTTGGGATATTATGAAAAATGCTGCTATGAACAATTGTGTACAATTTTTGGGTAGACATGTTTTCTTTTCTCTCTATATATCATATACATATGCATATATATTATATGTATATAATAGTGGAATTGCTTCATTGCATGGTAACTATGAGAAACTTCTAAATTGTTTTCCAATGTGGGTGGATAATTTTACAGTGCAACCAGCACTGTATGAGGGTTTCAATTTCTCTTCAACCTTGCAAAAATTTATTATTCATTCTTTTGATACTAATCATCATACTGAATGTGAAGTAATAGCCCATTGTGGTTTGGATTTGCATTTTGCTAATGGCTAATGATGTTGAACATGTTTTCCTTTTATGTGATTATAGGCTATTTTTATATCATCTTTGGAGAAATATCTATTGATTTTCTTTGCTCATCTATTCATTGGATTACAATATTTGTGAGTTTTTGTTGTTGTTGCATTGTAATTGTTTTTCTATATTCTGGATACTAGAATACATGATATATATATTTTCTCCCATTCTGTGGATTGTCATTTACTGTACCTTCTTTCGAGATTCCTTTTTTGTCTTTGATTTACTGCAGTTTGAAAATGATATGCCTAGGTGTAGATTTTTGGGCATTTATCTTGTTTGGTATTCTGAAATTCTTGGGCCTGTGGTTTGATGCCAGTAATTAATTTTGGAAAATTCTCAGGCACCATTGCTTCAAATATTTCTTCTATTTCTTTTTCTCTTTCTTCTCTTTATGGTATTCCTATTACATATATATTAACCTCTAATAATTGTCCCACAGTTCTTGAATAGTGTGTTCCATTCTTTTTAAACCTTTTTTTTCTCTTTGCTTTTCAGTTTGGGAAGTTCCTATTGACATATATTTAAGCTCACTAATGCTTTTCTTGGCTGTGTCCAGTCTACTGATGAGCCCGTTAAAGGCATTTTACTATAGTTTTTCTGAATTCTAGCATTTCCTTTTGATTCTTTCTTAGAGTTCTCAACTCTCTGATTACATAAAACGTGTTTCGTTCCATGCTGTTCAATTTTTTCCATTAGATCCCTTAGCATATTAATCAAATTTAATTTAAATTCATCTTCCAATAATTCCAGACTACTTGACATATCTGAGTCTTGTTCTGTCACTTGCTTTGTCTCTTAAGGCTGTGCTTAGCTCTTTAGCTTGCCTTCTAATTTTTTGTTGAAAGCCTGACATGGTATATACAATAAAAGGAACTGAGGTTTTATGTTTATCTGGTTAGGAGTTATGCTGGATGTACTGTTTGCTATAGCTGTAGGTGTCAGGGACTAAAATTTTCTCCAATGCCTTGGTTTCTGTCTTCTCAATTTGCTTTGGTTTCTCTAGAGATTTCTTCTTAAACAGGATCTGAGTTTATTCTTTCAGTTGTTATAACATGTTATTTTACAGAAAACCTATTGAATTGGTGGTGAATGTTAGGGAAGACATTCCATGTTCCTATGATTAAGTCTCAGTCTTTTCCTAATGCCCCTGGGCTGTGACCTTCACAGCATCTATGCCTCTGAGTGGTGACCTTTACAAGACCTTCTCTGTTTTGGCCTCCATCCCCTCCACCCCTACTTCCCCCACTTATGGAATACAGGAAGGCTAGAGGGGGCTGGAGTTGGGTTTACCCTTCTCCAAGGATGGTTAGGCTCTGGTAAAATAGGTTCACTTGAGGCTGATCTAGTTAAGGAGAATAGAATGCTCTGAGCATATTTCAAAATGGCAACTTTATGCCTCTTTTTACCCCTTCCCTTGCCTGATTGGAGGTTGTTTTGTTTGTTTTTGTTTGTTTGTTTTCTTTTCTTTTTCCCTAATCTTTACTGTGAAAACCTGACAGGGCTCCTGGAGGTAAAACTCAGGAAAGTATGGGGACCTCCACACCCCAAGACTGGGCCTCCTGTAGAATTTTTAACTCACAAATATGCTTTCAATAAGCCTCCAAAAATCCATCAGAATTTAAATCAATCGTTTCAGGTTTGGGGGGTGTGGCTTTTGTGTGACCTCGTGGCTTTTTTTGTGTGTGACCTCTTCTATTTTTTGAATAGAATTAAAAAGAGTTGTTGATTTTCAGTTTGTTCAGCTTTTTGCTGGTTGTGAAATGGGGGTATGATTCCACACTGTTTACATGTTGGAACAGACACTGGAAGTCTATGGCTTGTCTTTGCACTTTCTCATAGAGTTCTTTGAAGTACTTTTTAAAAAAAGAAACAATTGATGAAACCACATTTATTTATTTTTCTTTTGTTGCTTGTGCTTTTGGTATCATATCCTAGAAACCATTGCCTACTTGAACATTGTGAACATTTATACCTGTATTTTCTTCTAGGAATTTTATTGTTTTAGTTTTTACATTTAGGTCCTTCATATTTTTTTGTATACGGTGTGAAATATGGTTTCAAATTCATTCTTTTTAAAGTAAATATTCAGTTGTCCAAGAAAAATTATTGAAAAGATTTTAATTTCTCTCATTGAATTGTCTTGCCACCCTTGCTTAAAATCAACTGGCCATGAAATTTTGGATTTACTTCTGGGCTCTCTATTATTTTCCATTGATTTATATGTCTCTCCAATGTCATTATAAAACTGTCTTGATTACTGTAGTTTTGTATTAAGTTTTGAAATTAAGAAATGTTAGTAGTTTTCTTTTTTATGATTTTTTGGCTATCCACATCCCTTGATTTTCCATCTGAATTTTATAGACTCATGAAATTCTTTCTGCAAAAGACCCAGTGTAGATCTTGATAGATATTGTGTTGAACCTCTAGAGAAATGTGGGAAGTATTGCCATCTTAATAATGCTAAGTCTTCCAATTAATGTACATAGGATATCTTTCCATTTATTTAGATCTTTTACAATTTCTTTCAAAGATGACTTGAAGTACTAAGTGTTCAAATCTTTCATTTCTTTTGTTAAAACTATTCCTAAGTACTTCATTCCTTTTGATGCTGTTGTAAATGAAATTATTTTGTTTATTTTATTTTTGGATTTATCATTGCTGGTATATAGAAATGTAACTGTATTTTATTTATTTATTTTTCTTTTTTGCGGTACGCGGGCCTCTCACTGCTGTGGCCTCTCCCGTTGTGGAACACAGGCTCTGGACGTGCAGGCTCAGTGGCCATGGCTCACGGGCCTAGCCTGAAATTCAGGGAAAGATCAACAAGGATGACTCATCTCAGTTCCCCATAGTGTTCGCTGGGCAACTTCTAGAAACCAGAGGATTCACTCAAATACCTGGGAGGGTTCCTGAGATGGCTAAGCCTCTTTCTTTTCATTGTCATTTTCTATGTCTGGATCCTTGGTTGTTCTCCTCATGGTCTCCCACTTCACATAAAATTTTACCCTTTTCTCTTTAGACAGATAACCTGTACTTCTTTAGGTGATGACTGGCTCCCAGAGAGCAAACAATGGAAATTGCAAAGCCTCCTAAGGTCCAGGTCTGGAAATCACACACAGCATCACTTCCACCATAATATAATGATTAAAACAAACACAGGGCCAGTGCATACACAGTGGCAGGGAAAATAGATTCCACCTCTTGATGAAAAGAGTGGTAAATACTATTGTGAAAGGGCATAAACAATGGAATACATTGTGACCTCTACCTTTGGAAACAATCTACTGCAACAACTGAATAACAATGAAAACTTTTAGCATCAAATGTGGGCCCATTCCCCATTAAAAGAAAGCAGGATTTGGGGATAAATGGCCAATCCTAGGTGTAGGCAAAGTGCAAAAAATAAATTTGGAATATATTAACATATCAGAAAGCAAAAAACAATCAAATATTATAAATAGAAGATTATAATATAGTATATGATTCCTGATGTGATGCTCCAGAAAGTACATAGACAACATATAAAATATCATTTCAAAAATTAATTTTGAATCTGTTCAAACCTCTAACTGTAACCATTAACTTACATGAAATTCAGGAGTCAGAAGAATTTGTTTAACAATAGCATGCTACTATTGAGGAATTTGTGTTAGAAACTAACCACCTATTATTAGCTCTATAGCTATGAGAAAATTATTTTATAAGGAACTTGAATCCCTTCTAAGTAAAATGGAAGTAAGAAAAGCTTATTTTATGAACATATACCATATGTATGTGAAACAATAAAAATTATATAAAACGATTATTGGCATAGCAATGCTGCCCAGTAAAAACGTTTTAATTTTTCCTCTTTTCCTCCTCCTGACATACCTGTTACTTCCAATAAACAATGGCTATGATTCCTAGCACAAATCAACCCCTGTGATTGTTTCTCATTAATAGAATAATCAACTATCCAGTAAGAAAATACCTCTTAGAAAGAAACTCTGTTATGGTATGAAATAATGGTCATAAATCCAAAATAATGGTCTCAATGAAATTCAAAGATTTCTTAGCAAATAAACAAAAACTGCCACGAGCTTCTATAAGCCCACTGAACCACCTCTCTCCCTCTTTGTCTTTATACATTACCTTCTTTCCTGATACTTTGGATGGATTCTCCATGCTGTTTAGCAAAGACCAACACACCCATTTGTATACCAGATCCCATCTGCTCTCATCTACTTAATGCCATTTCTCCCACAATTCTCCCTAATCTCTCCTCTGAATCATTTTGTGTTTTCCTTTTTCCTAATGAATTTGTACCCATCAATAGACAAATATCCTGATATTCAGTGATCCTACTTTCATCTGCTTATATTGCTCATTTCAATTTTCCCCTTTATATCAAAACCCCTCAACACTTGTTTACAGTCAGATTGTCCATCCTAGTCTCCTTTACTGTTTCATCTCTGCTTCCTAACTTTGTAATAATTTAAACCTACAGGGCATAGACCTTGGCCATCTTTTCTACTTACATTCCTTTGGTTATCTCAAATAATCTGATAGCTTTAAACACCATCTAAATGAAGACAGTTCTAAATGTACACCTCCACAAAGTCTTTTGACCTGAACTCAAGACCTGTATGTTCAGTGGTATATTAACTACCACTTGGTTAGCTAATAAGTATATCAAAATTATAATGTAAAATCCTATACTCCTAATTCCCTCTGCCTCAAAATATGCTTTCTACAATTTTCACATTTCAGTAAATGAAAACCATTCTTATAATTGTCAAGATAATTTTTAAAATAATTATTGATTCCCTTATTTGCCTTGTGCTAAAATTTAATCTATCACAAATCCTGTTTATCTACCTTCAACATATAACTTAAAATCAACCTTGCTTTGGTAGATGGTGTTTTGATACCCCCCCTAGATTTCCTTTGCAAAGTCAACACTCAACCCCTAGCTGTTGTGTATTGTCCTCAGCTGGCAGAGGGAAGCCATATTATTGATTAGGTTAGATCTCTTCTACTTCCCAGGTGGCCATATTCCATATTTACAGATAGAGGCATACAACAACTTTAAAATGTGGTTTATATTTTACACTGCAAAAATTTCTTCCTCTATCAAGCCAAAGCTAGAGTTTACTGGCTACCACTTTTGCTTAGATTTTCTTTCTTCTCTATAATACTTCATACTTTACAGAGCTTTGTCTTATGTTTTTTGTTTTTCTGAAAACATTCCTTTAGTAAGTTAGGCACACCAAATTTCTATCTCTTACTTAATTTATTGGAATATATTTCTTGCTTGTGTCCTTCTACTTGTCCTCTAGTCTATTATTAATACAGTTATCAGAATATTCTGTTAAAACAAAATGTAGATAATTTCACTCCTTTATTCCAAATATTCCAATGGCTTCTCACATTACTAGGATAAATGCCTAAGTAAATAACTTAGCCAAAAAACATGGGGTTGGGCTTCCCTGGTGGCGCAGTGGTTGAGAGTCTGCCTGCCGATGCAGGGGACACGGGTTCGTGCCCCGGTCCTGGAAGATCCCACATGCCGCGGAGCGGCTGGGCCCGTGAGCCATGGCCGCTGAGCCTGTACGTCCGGAGCCTGTGCTCCGCAATGGGAGAGGCCACAACAGTGAGAAGCCCGTGTAACACACACACAAAAAAAAGAAAGACATGGGGTTACCTGGAGCCTACTTTTTTTTTACCGTTCTCACTTTATCTCATATTATGCTCTCCCTGGTTCAGTACACCCTAATGACTCTGGTCTTTTTGCAGTTCTTTGAAACAATTGTCATACTCTCAAACGCATGGCCTTTACACTTGTTCTTTTTTCTGAAAGGAATTCACTTCTTTAAGATATTTACTTAGCTTGCTCCTATACTTCTTCCTAATAGTCACACATCAGTATTCTATTGCAATGTTCATGACCACCTTGATTAAAATTGCAAACCTAACTTTACTATGACACTGCATATACCTTTCTCTTATTTGCTGTTTTTTTCCCCCAAAGCTCATATCACTTTCTAACTTTATATGTGTATTTAATATTTATTTTATTGTTTCTGTTCATTCACTAGAATGAAAGATTCATGAAGACCGTACGTTTGTCTCTTTTATTCATTGATCAATCATCATTGACTAATAATCTCTCAATAAATACATGTTAATTCAAGAGGCTAGCTTACTGAAATTAGCAACAAACTCTTATAATTGTGATTACAACTCTGTATGATCCAATGATTCTTGATACATGTTGCATTTAGTATCCATTTTCATTACTTACATGTCACATTTTAGATTTAGGTATTTAAAAATAAATTTCAAGCTACTTTTTATGTTTTCCCTAAAGTCATAAAATAGGTTCAAATGCACTTTTATTGTATCTTACAATTACTCAAAATATAAATGAAAACTAAACTTTGATAATGTCATCAAAGACCTGTAGCTAACACAACACCTGCATGTATTTTACAACAAATAAAGGGAAAGAAAACTAAATCTTCCCATGTTCAGCTTCTGTTTTTAACTTCTTCAGCAATGTGATATTTAGAAACCTTGTTTCTTTGAACATAATTATCTAAAATAAATCAAAGGTAACATTTTAAAGTTATAAAGCATATGGGAGATGATGTTAAAACCTTGAAACATAATTTCATGAAATGTTAGTTGATCCCAGAGGTTGATTATTGCTTTGGTATTTCAAGAATGTGTGTGTGTGTATGTGTATATATATATATATATATTTGAACTTACAAGCCCCTAAAGACTTTTATGTATTTTAGTGTGTACATAATCATATGTATTATCCTAAAGAGGCATTGTAAATTGTTGTTGAACTATTGTCAAACATTTAATTGGATATAAATAAGAAATTTGTTATAATCACAAAGGGACAGCTATTTACACATAATAATCTAGTTATTTGCTGTTGATTAGTTGTTTCCATGTGAACTGCAGTCAATAATTAGTCACCAAATTCATGATAGAGCCATCTGTGTACTCTGAGGGCTAGCAAATATTGATGCAAATGGAAACTTGTTTCGTGAAAAGTTAAAATGACAGAATTACATAAATTATACAATGTGTCAATGGGATTGCCTGAAATATATTTTCCTAACTGTTCATATTAAATTATCTTTATTATCATTGAATAATGCCATTTTACTCTACGTAATAAATACCAAAATATATTGAGCAGATGGTAAAAAAGAAAAAAAAGAAAAATGGAAATAACAAAAAAATAGTTTAATGATTTAGGCAATTTCACCAAAAATTACCTTACCATGAAATTCACTGGACATTTTGAGGTACCCATACCATTATGTACATTCTAATACTTCAAGTAATCACATGTAATATTTTACAACTTTGAGAATTTTCAGACATTTTGAGGAAGGAAACCACAGTATGTTTCAGTAATAAACTTTTAAATTTATCTTAAACCTCTTTCCTTTAATGCAGTGAGAATTGAGGACACTTCCGTGAGCATGACTTTTTGTTTGTTCCAGGAAATTCTTACCCAGGAAAACAAATTTATAAATAGTAAGAATACTTTATTGTTATTTAGTAAATTCTTTAAATATTATTTATTGCATCAAATAAGTTGTGCATCTGCGTAAATACCTCCTTGTTCAGAACAATAAATTCCTTACCTAGGCATCCAGCTCACTATCAACTTTTTAATTATCAAAACAATTTGTTAAGACTCTCATTTTTCTGTGTACAGTATGGTACAGCTAATCAATGTCATTTTAGCTCAGGTTCATCTCACAATGCACAAAGTGGGTCCAAAATGTGTTTATTACTCCCATTTCTGGAATGCATAATTGGAATAGATATATTAGAAGCTGGCAGAATCCCTACATGAGTTCCCAGCCCTATAGAGTGAGGGCTATAATGGTGGGAAAGACTGAGTGGAAACCACAAGTGGACATTTGGAAGTGTGTAATTTATCCTAATTTTTTTGTCCTTCTAACTACTAGAGAACTTTTGAACAATATAAAGTCACTGTACTATTCATTACTATCAATTTTTAATCTCATTATTTGTTTCCCTCTTCTTTGTTCTCTTTACTTTGTTTTCCTCTTACTCTTCTTCTTTCTTCTTTCCCTTCTTCACTTTCTCTTTTTTCCCTACCTATTTTATTTTAAATGTTTATATTATACTTAATGCATCTTTTTAAGCCACATTAAATCATCTTTGGAAGATCAAATTTAATTAGACAGATGAATAAATAACAGTATAAAGTATGGCTTACATTAAAATCTATTTGATTTTCTTGTTTATTATAGTAAAATTTTTCTTTAAAGGTACATAGTATTGAAAGAAAAATATTAAAAAAGAAATATTTTTAAATGTTAAATATATTAGGGGATCTCAAATGAAATCCTAGTGCATAGATGTTGGTTGTTAAAGCCATTGAACTTGGGGCTTCTCTGGTGGCGCAGTGGTTGAGAATCTGCCTCCCAATGCAGGGGACACGGGTACGAGCCTTGGTCTGGGAAGATTCCACACGCCGCGGAGCAACTAGGCCCGTGAGCCACAACTACTGAGCCTGCGCATCTGGAGCTTGTGCTGCACAACAAGAGAGGCCACGACAGTAAGAGGCCTGTGCACCACGATGAAGAGTGACCCCCCACTTGCCACAACTAGAGAAAGACTCAACAAACAAATAAATAAATAAATAAATAAATAAATTTTTAAAAAGCCATTGAATTCTATGTCTGAATGCAAGTAGAGAGAACCACACTATATTTTGATTATACAGAAAAAGGAAACTTTCCCCAATAAAGAAAAGGACTGATTGCTTAAATGGAGAGGAATGGAAATAGTGTACTCCTCTTGCTTTTGATAAGGCTAAAACTTTCTATTGATTTCCCACTGGGGATACAAGTTAAATTTAAATTACTTTATCTGAGAAGAGATATGAGTATAAATATATATCTATATGCATATATATAGATATAGATACATAAAAAATTACCCCTTATATATATGCTTATAATCCCTAAACTAAGAATCAACCCAGATTCTACTGGCTTGGTGACAAGATCCAAGATATTTTCATTATCACTCTGGAGCAAGACATCTGAACTCATCATATAATATTTGATTTTGGACAGAGAACCTCAGAGAGCTGAGTGGAGACAACCATAAAACCAAGAATAAACCATTCCACTTAAAATACTACTGTAAATCAAAGTTATAAATTGAATGTGTAAGATAAAATATCTAACACTACAAAGGAATCATCAAAATAAACAACCATATAATTAGTTTATGCTTTTAAGAATGAATATCATAAAATACTTTCAAATACTTTCAGTGAAATTTTATTGAATTAGCCTCAAAAGAAAATGATGAAATGATATCCATAAGTATCAAAAAATAATGGAACAAAATCTTATAGAAATGAAAGAAAACCTGAGGGTAGAAAAATAGTAACCTTAGAATGAAAAGCATAGTCATTGAATTAATAATGTAGTTAATCAAGAATGCTGGACATAACATCAATCTTTAATAAAAACAATTCTCATCTACATAGACAATAATCAACCTGGAAATGTAAATAATAACAAAAATCATAAGCTACACGGAAATAAGTTGTATAAATACTGTGCAAACCTTCTAGGAATAAAATAATGAGCCATATTATGACAGATAAAATGGCATTAATAAATTAGGACATCAAATTGCAATGAAATGAACAATTCATCTTTATAAAGATTCCAATTCTTCATGGACTAACTGGTAAATTCAATGGAACTCCATTCAAAAATCAAATAGTTTTTTCCTGTTTGTTTGATGGCTGGTAAGTTGTCTAGCTGATACTAAAATCTATAATAAAGATTAAGAGGGAATTCTGTTTCCACCCAAAATGGACTAACGTGGACATAATCTATCCTTCTGTCTGAAACAAAATAAAACCAGCCAAAACATGTTAAACAAATTTCAAGAAACTTGGAGGTAGGCAACAAAGGACAGTAACTGAGAGAGACAAGATACAAACAAGGTTAACCCTATGATTGCCCAAACTCCATTCCTTGAGAGTTTCCAGGCCATGGCACATGGAGAGGGACTAGGGACAGAGCCCATCCTGATTTGAGAAGAGTGAGCTGAGAGCTCACAGAGACAGGCTGACAAAAGTGATTTCACAGAGCAGAGTAGTGAAGTGGAGATAGACATCCAGAAATCTACAAAGGGTACCTATCTGTACATGTGAGAAAAATACATGAGGCCAGGGAAAGGACTAGAACAAAAGATTTGTCTTAATAGTGCTAATGCCCTGGACTCACAAGGCCTCTTCACATCACCCAGTAATGAAAATCTCATGATTTATAAGGAATTGGGGTGAGAACGCAGAAGAACACATATTTTCTGAGTAGTGAGAAATAATTATTCATAGAATGAACACTACTCTGTCTTACCTGACAAATCTTATCAAATCAGGTCAATTATCTCTCCAAGGACATTTCCCAAGAAACCAAGCATAGCTTCATTTTGAAGAGGTATCCATAGCTGAGGACTACATAATCCATTGTTAGTGTTTCCTCAAGATTAAAAGTCTCTTAAATCCTAGAACACACATGACCATGCTTTTCCAGGAGGAAGGTACTTTAATGACTGGCTTCAACATAAGAAACAAAGTCTGATGCCCCAGAAAGAATATTACTTTCTTAAGTTGCTGAGACACCCCCCCTTACACACACACATATACAACATATACATCAGTTGCTGAGTACAGGTTGACAGTGTGTCCAACTTTCAAAGTGATTTCCCAGGGAGAGGAGATAAGATGGCAGAGGAGTAAGAATGTGGAGTTCATCTCTCTCCATGGATGCATCAGGGATACATCTATAGATGCAGTGATTCTCACAGAACACCAGCTGAACGATAGCAGAAGACCTTGAACAACAGAAAGGACTATAAAAATCCCTGCATAACTGGGTAGGATGAAAAAAGGAAAGGAGAAGGAGGAGGAGAGGAAGCCAGATGGGACCTGCACCCTAGGGTGGGGGAGCTGAAGCAGAGGAGAGATTCCCAAATTCAGAGAAACCCCCTCTCAGATGGGGAAATCAATTAAGACAGAAGGAAAACATTTGAAACTGTCAAGAGAGGGTGAAGCAGTCAACCTGTGTCAGATGGGACAGATTGAGAAGTACACAGACAGTATGTACTGCAACCCTACATGCACCGGATTGGGACATGTGTTCACAGGTGTGCAAGGGGGCTGGGAGCTGGAGCGTGGGGATTAGAGAACAGACCCAGGGCGAGAACTGCTATTGGCTGTGGGAGATGGACAGAAAGGATGGGAGGGTGGAAATCCACAAAAGGGCATGCCTACGGAGGAAGGCTGGGCTGCCATGAAAGTGAGGTGTTACTGTTGAGTCACATGCAGGGGCAGGAGCCACTATTATAGCCTCTCTTTCCCCACATGCCAGTGCCTGCAGACAAGAATAAAAGAAACCCTCCCAGGACTGGCTCTTGATTGACAGCCACTGAGCAATAAAAAAATCCCCTCAGAGCTAGCCCTCACCCACCTCCTGGTGGGCACCAGAAAAGGTTCTCACTAGGGCCATATCTCTTGCACCTGTGGGTGCTGGCTTCCCTGCACATTTGGTGCCACTGGGGCTCCCACAATCCAAGCAGTCATACTACCTCTGCACCCTGTCCTCACTGGGGCAGACCCAAGAGCTCCAAGGAAGCCTCAGGACCAGACTCCTCTGGGTGGACCACATGCAGAGGTTGGGAGAAAACCAAAGCTGAACCCCAGATATGAGCCGACTAAGGAAGAGGATCAAAAATCATTCCATCAGTGTCACAAGCTGCAGATTAAGTACCCAAGGTCAGCTAGGTAGATCATGCATCTATGGAATATCTGAGTAGACGATGAGTGTTCCCACAAATGAAAACAGTTTAGCTCTGGCAGCTGTGAACTTTGTGGGAAAACACATGCAAGAACAAGGCCAGATCAGAGTCTCAGTGGTCCCCATAGGGCTCACAGCAGGTCCAGAGACCAGTCCATAGGCAGAGGAGGGCCTCTTGGAGAGGTGGAGGTGGGCTGTGGCTCACGGTGTGTGCAAGGACACTTACAGCTGAGACCCCAGGGAAACATAATTATTACTATTATCTTTATTATGCTTTGATTCATTCTGTTGTTGGTTCTGGCTTTTTGTTTTTGTTTGTTTGCTGTTTTAGTTTTTTTGGTTTTTTTTTAGTCTTTTGAGCTCTTTGTGTTTTATAACATACTTCTTATTTTCATTTCTTTTTATATATTTTTATTTTTACTTTGCTTTTCCTTTGTGCTGTGTTCTATTCCTTAATTTCTTCTTCTTCTTTTTCTTTTATATATATATATATTATATATTTCCATTTCTGTTTTGTTTTTCTGTTGTTCTGTGTTTTCCCCCTTTTTAAGTCATTTTTATCAGTTTGTTCTGTTTCTTTGCTTTACTCTTCAGTTGGCACACTGCTTTACTTTTGTTTTTAGGTTTTGTGTTTTTGCTACTTTTCTTTTTAATTGTTTGATTTTGTTCTTGGGTTCTTTTTTCTTCTGGTTGTTCTTTTGAATTTTATTTTATTTGGTTCTGTTTTTGTGTCTTTTGTGTGTGTGAATTTCCTTATTTCTGTATTTGTTTGTTTGATTTGATTATACTGTTAAACATTTGCCTGGGGTTTTGTTAGTCTTTCTTTTTTTTATCCCCTTTATTGCTGGGATTAGCAACTTGTCGGGTCTTGGTTCCCTAACTGTAAGTCGGGCCTGAGGCTCTGGGGTTGGAGCACTGAGTCCAGGATGCTGGCCCACTAGAGAATTCCTGGCCCAAGGAAGATTAAAGGCTGAGAACTCTCACAGGGGCCTCTACCTGAATGCAAGACCCAGCTCTATCCAACAGCCTACAGCTCCCAGCACGGGATACCTCACACCAAACAACAAAAAAGGCAGGAACACGAGCCCACCCATCAGCACATAGACTATCTAAAGTCATACTAAGCTCACAGACACCCCCAAACAGACTACCTGACATAGCCCTACTCATCAGAGAGAAAAGGCTCAGCTCCATGTCAGAATGCAGGAACCAGTCCCACCCATCAGGAAGTCTATGCAAACTACTGGACCAACCTCACTCCTGGGGGCAGATAACAGAGGGAAGAGGAACTATGACCCTGCAGCCTAGGGAAAGGAGACCTCAAATACTATAAATTAGACAAAATGAGAAGACAGAGAAATAGCTGGCAGACAAAGGAGCAACATAAAAACCCACAGGACCAAACAGCTGAAGAGGAAATAATCAAACTACCTGAAAAGGAATTCAGTGTAATGATAGTAAAATGATCCAAAATTTCTGAAATATAATGCAGAAATATAAGAAACATTTAACAAGGACCTTGACGAACTAAAGAGCAAACAAACAGTAAAGAACAACACAATAACTGAAATTAAAAATACCCTAGGAGGGCAAACAGCAGAAACAAGAAGAAGTACAATCTTGCAGACTCTGGAACAAAAACCACATTCACAGAAAGATAAACAAAATGAAAAGGCATAGGACTATGTACCAGAAGAAGGAACAAGATAAAACCCAAGAAAAACAATTAAATGAAGTGGAGATAAACACCTTCCAGAAAAAGAAGTCAGAATAATGATAGTAAAGATGATCCAGGACCTCAGAAAAAAATAGAGGCAAAGAACAAGAAATGCAAGAACTGTTCAACAAAGACCTAGAAGAATTAAAGAACAAACAAACAGAGATGAACAATACAGTAACTGAAATGAAAACTACACTGGAAGGAATCAATAGCAGAATAACTGAGGCAGAAGAATGGATAAGTGACCTGGTAGACAGAATGGTGGAATTCACTGTCATGGAACAGAATAAAGAAAATAAGAATGAAAAAGAATAAAGACAGCCTAAGAGACTTCTGGGAAAACTTTAAATGTACCAATATTTGCATTACAGGGGTCCCAGAAGGAGAAGAGAGACAGAAAGGACCCAAGAAAATATTTGAAGAGATTATAGTCAAAAAATTCCCTAACATGGCAAAGGATATAGCCACCCAAGACAAGGAAGCACAGAGAGAGTTCCAGACAGGAAAAACCCATGGAGAAACAAGCCAAGACACATAATAATAAAATTGACAAAAACTAAAGACAAAGAAAAATTATTAAAAGAAACAGGGAAGGCTTCCCCAGTGGCGCAGGGGTTGAGAGTCTGCCTGCCGATGCAGGGGACACGGGTTCGTGCCCCGGTCAGGGAGGATCCCACATGCCGCGGAGCGGGCTCGCTGAACCTATGTTCTGCAATGGGAGAGGCCACAACAGTGAGGGGCCCACGTACTGCAAAAAAAAAAAAAAAAAAAAAAA